>NW_007730904.1:26754-33229 GCF_000696425.1 Galeopterus variegatus | reverse complement strand
GAACTAGAAAAACAAGAATAATCCAATCCCCAAATTAGTAGATGGAAAGAAATAATTAAGATCAAAGCAAAACTAAATGAAATAGAGACCCAAAAAATGATACAAAACATCAATAAAACAAAAAGTTGTTTTTTTGAGAAGATAAACAAAATAGGTGAACCATTAGTTAGGTTAACTAAAGAAGAGAAGAGAGAAGACCCAAATAACAGAAATCAGAAATGAAAAAGGACACCTTACAACTGATACCACAGAAATACAAAGAATCAGTAGAGACTACTATAAACAACTACATGCCAACAAATTTGAAAACCTGGAGGAAATGGATACATTTCTGGACACATACTAACTACCAAGATTGAACAAAGAAGAAACAGAAAACCTGAACAGATGAATAACAAGCAATGAGATTAAAGCAGTAATCAGCAGTCCTCTCCTAACAAAAGCCCAGGACCAGATGGCTTTATAGCTGAATTCTACCAAATTAATACCAATTCTCTTCAAACTATCCCCCCAAAATTGAAAAAGAGGCCACTCTCTCAAATTCATTTTATGAGGCCAGCATCGCTCTGATACCAAAACCAGACAAAACTACAACAAAAAAAAGAAAACTACAAGCCAATATCTTTGATGAACACAGATGCAAAAATCTTCAATAGAATATTAGCAAATAGAATACCAACACATCAAAAAATTAATATACCATACTTAAGTGGGATTCATCCAAGGGATGCAAGGACTGTTCAACATACACAAATCAATAAATGTGTTACACCACATCAACAAAATCAAGGACAAAAACCATATGATTATCTCAATAGACACAGAAAAAGCATTTGACAAAAGTCAACAACCCTTCATGATAAAAACTCAGCAAATTTGGTATAGAAGGAAAGTATCTCAACATAATAAAAGCAATATATGACAAACCCAATGTCACTATCATCCTGAATGGGGAAAATCTGAAAACTCTTCCCTTAAGAATGGAATGAGACAAGGATGTTCAGTCTCTTCATTCCTATTTAACATAATATCAGAAGTATGAGCCAGAGCAATCAGGCAAGAGAAAGAAATAAATGGCATTTGTAAAGGAAAAGAAAAGGCAAACTGTCCCTATCTGCAGATGAAATGATCTTATGTATAGAAAAGCCTAAACACTGTTTAAAAAAAAAAAACTTGTAGAGTTGGTAAATGATTTTAGTAAAATAGCAGGTACAAAATCAATACACAAAAATTAGTAGCATTTTTATTCTCCAACAATTAGTAGAAAAATAAATCCAAAAGGCTAGCTAAATTACAATAGTCAACAAAAAATAAAATACCTAGGAATCAATTTTTTTTTATTTTATTTTACCAATCAATATACAATGTGATTGATTATTGTGGTCCATTACCGAAACCTCCCTCCCTCCTCCCTCTCCCCCCTCCCTCCCAACGACCTCATATCTGTTTGCTTGTCGTATCAACTTCAAGGAATTGTGACTATTGTGTCTTCTTCCCTCCCCCCAGCTTAATTGTGTATTTATTTGTTTTTAACTCCCACAAATAAGTGAGAACATGTGGTATTTCTGTTTCTGGGCCTGATTTGTTTCACTTAATATAATTTTCTCTAGGTCCATCCATGTTGTTGCAATTGGCAATATTTCATTCTTTCTTAGCAGAGAGTATTCAATTGTGTATATATACCACAGTTTCCATATCCACTCATCTGATGATGGACATTTGAGCTGGTTCCCAACCTAGGAATCAATTTGACCAAGAAGGTGAAAGATCTCTACAATGAGAATTACAAATCACTCTTGAAAGAAGTTAAAGAGGGCACAAAATGATGGAAATACATTCCATTCTCTTGGATTGGAAGAATTAACATTGTGAAAATGTCCATTCTACCCAAAACGATCTATAGATTCAACACAATCTCCATCAAAATACCAATGATATTCTTTACAGGAAAAACAATCCCATTGTTCACATGGAAAAATAAAAGACCCTATGTTGCTTTGTGTTGCTTCTTTGTGTTGCTTTGCCCCCCATGGATTTGTCATCCCACTTCCCCTGGGTGGCGGAGACGCAAAGGATTAGTCAAAGCCCATCTCTTCTGAGCAGTGAGAAGCCCTGAAGTGGTTAACTTCCCTGGGACCCTCCAGCAAGAGGCAACCCTTCCTTGGGAAATTAACACCGAATTGGAGTTCTCTTCCAGCATTTATTTTCAAGATCAGGAAGTTACAGGAAGAGAACATAGGTGAGGTTATAGTTTAACAATATAGGCTGGTAACTTTCAGTGAAACAAGTCAGATGACATTCCATTAGACAATTAAGTGATCTTACAGCAATTTCTCAGTATCTATACATAACAATCAGTAACTACTAGTCTGTCTTTGAGCCAGCAACCTGCTGTGCCACAATTCTTATCTTGCAACAAAGACTCACTAGCCTGGGGAAAATTTTCTTTCCTTGCAAGGTCAATATTTGAAACTGCAAGGCTTTGGAAAACCAGGCCCTGTGAAGTACATATGCTTTATAGTATATTCCACACCCTAAATAGCCAAAGAATCCTGAGCAAGAAAAATAAAGCCAGAGGCATAACACTACCTGACTTCAAATTATACTACAAACTTATAGTAACCAAGAAAGCATGGTGCTGGCATAAAGAGACACTAGGATCAATGAAACAATACAGAATCCAGAAATCAACCCACATACTTACAGACAACTGATCTTTGTCAAAGGGACCAAGAACTCACATTGGGGGAAAGATTGCTTCTTCAATAAATGGTGCTGGGAAAACGGGATACACATATGTTGAAGAATGAAACAAGAACCATACCCCTTGCCATATACCGAAATCAACTCAAAATGGATTAAGGACTTAAACATAAGATGTAAAACTATAAAACTTCAAAAAGAAAACATAAGGGAAACACTTCAGGAAGTAGGACTGGGCAAAGACTTTATGAATATGACCCAAAAGCACAGGTGACAAAAGGAAAAATAAACAAATGAGATTATATCAAACTAAAAAGCTTTGCACAGCAGAAGAAACAACTAAAAGTGAAAAGACAACCTACACAGTGGGAGAAAATATTTTAAAATTATGCATCTGACAAAAGACTAATATCCAGACTATACGAGGATGCCAAACAGCTTAACAGTAAAAAAAATAAAATAATAACAAAAATATGATTAAAATATGGGCAAAGAAGCTGAATAGGCATTTCTTAAAGAAAGATATGCAAATGGCCAATAGATACATGAAAAAATGCTCAATATCATTCAGCATCAGGGAAATGCAAATCAAAACCTGAGATATCATCTCAACTCAGACAGGGTAATATCAAAAAGACAGAAAATAACAAATGCTGCCAAGGATGCAGAGAAAGGGGATCTCTCCTACACTGTTGGTCATACTGTAAATTGGTGCAGCCATCAGGGAAAATGGTGTGGAGGTTCCTCAGACAACTACAGGTGAAACTGTCTCAAAATCCAGCAATTTCACAGCTGGTATATACACAAAGGAATGGAAATCATCATGTCAATGGGATACCTGCACTCCTGTGCTTATCGCACCTCTACTTGCAATAGCCAAGAGTTAGAACGAGCCTAAGTCAGATGACTGGAAAAGGAAAATGTGGTATTTACATAATAGAATACAAATACTCTTGTGCCATGAAAAAGAATGATATACTTCCATTCACAGCAACATGGATGAACTTAGAGAAAATTATGTTAAGTGAAATAAGCCAGGAACAGAAAGAAATACTTCATGTCCTCACTCCTGCTTAGGAGAAGAAAGAAAGAAAAGAAAGAAAAAGATACAATAATCACAATAATATGTTCAAAAGGAGAGAACAGGGCTGGCCCAGTGGCGCACTTGGTAGAGTGTGGTGCTTGGGAGCACGGCGGCGCTCCCGTCGAGGGTTCGGATCCCATACAGAGACCGGTCCGCTCACTGGTTGAGCGCAGTGTGGGCGCAACACCGAGGTTTGCAATCCCGTTACCAGTCACGAAAAAAGACCAAAAAAAAAAAAGGAGAGAACAGAACTGAGGTCAACAGAGATGGGAAATGGGGAGGAGGGGTAAGGGAGGAATTGGTAAAGGGCCACAAAATGATTACATTGTACAATGTTGAGTATAATAATCCTGATTTGACCATCACATATTGCACACAGGTATTGATATTAAACTCTATACCCCAGAGATATGTACAAACAACTACATTTCATTTAGAAAAAAGTCATGGTGGAGATAAAGTTACATATCTTCCTAAACACATATTACAACATTCTGATTAACAGCTTATTTATCTAACAAAACAACTTTAACCATCTTGTACCAAAATAGTAGTCACTGTCTAAATCTTTAAATTTCAAAATTGAAGTCATACTGTCTCTCATTTGCATAATTATAGTAATCAGTTATGAGTTAAGAATACTTTGCTATAGTCACCTAAGTCAGATGCTTAGGGATATAGAAATTAAAACATGAAAGCTTGGTCTGGTTCACTGGTCCACAATGTACTAGAGGAGACAATACTCTCGAATATAAAAAAAAAAGCATGATTAGCATTCATTGAAGCACATAAAAGATATAAAGGAGACAACTTCTCAGGAGGTCAGTTGTCCTTTTTTTGCTGGAGCCTTCCATAGTACAGGTAAGTACTGTTAGCTCCAAGTGGAGGAAGTGGGAGAAGACATGGAGGCTCTTGCTCATCTTCCTCTGTTTGATTTTTTGCTCTTCAAGGAGTTGATGGTGGCAGAGATGTGGAAACATTATCAGAATTCCAACCAACTCCCCAACTCCCCAGTAAGGTGCATCAATGAATGCCTTGCCTGATAGCCTAAAAGTCAAAGCTTTGAATGTATCACAGCTCCATCCGTTAGACTCCTTTGAAATTCTCTCAAGTTTCAATCAAGATTAAGTACAACAGAATTTCTTTGGGGCTTTCAGTTCCCTAGTTTAATGTTCTTTGCAATCTAAAACATAGCCAAGTTTAGTAAGGATACATGGTTTAGCAAAATATAGTTACGCACAATGTGGTTTCATATATGTTCGATTCCAATATTATTCTAACTAAAATCCTTCATAAGCAATAGAAGTTATAATGTATAAACCTCAAAGTTCATGAATGAGGTCAAAATCTAATTTGTAACATAGTCATCTTTTAAAATTTCCTCATATTCCTTGAGCTTTTTATCTCTTCATGTATATAAAGTATACTGTCTTCTATGAAGACTTAGAAAATAAATGCAATTTGGGGTTCTTATCATGTGCAAAGCTTCCTCTTTACCATATGACACAGCCCCAATGACAAGTTAACAAGCAAGAAGTATCTAGACATATGCCTCTATCAATCATCACTAGGGACATACAAGTGCTCAGGATGGTGTTTGTATTTTAAGAAATTTTTAATTACCATGGGAGAGACAAATAAACCTAAATACTACATTAGTTCCATAAGCAAGTAGGCAAAAAATTCAGAAGGATGTCTTCAATTTTCTTGGAAACATGCAAAACCATGAGATTCTTCCATCAAGCCTCATTGTCCACTGTACTGACCTCTTGAGTCAAAATTTTAGTGTTCTTAGGCAAATAAGGAACTGTACCAAATCCAAAAGTAATCATTTCCAAAAGATGTTTCAAGCTCTAACCCATTCAAAGTAAGGGCAGTGTCTTCTATTCTCATGCTGAGTTTCTTGAATCAAAAGCCAATTAAATAGACTCTAAGAAGTCTATTTTCTGACTTACATGAAACATTCTAAAGTGATATTAAACAGAATCATCTCTATTGAGCCTCAATGTCCCTGTCTCAGTTTGATCTATAGAAAGATGCTTAAGATTTGTCTGACCACCTTCAAAGAAGCAGTTCTTAGAATAAGAATGGGGAAGACAGGCAGTAAATAAAGAAAAAGCAGCCAACGAGCCATGACAACAAGACAAATGGACAACAAGAACAGTAAAGACTTGCAAGAAAACTGTGCACCCCCACCTTAAAAGGTCAGTGGTCTTCTAGAAGCTAGCTGTTGCTAACTGTGCATGTTTCAACTGGAGGGAAATTATTTGCAGGCAGATTTTATTAAAAAGGTGTTTAAAATTATTGGATCTTAACCACATTTTTAAATGAGTCACTGAATACAGAATGAAGTATCCTACCTTAGAACTAAAAGGAGGTGTGTGACATCTTGTTTCCTGCACGTTTTTACGTGTAAATATTATAAGCATGTTACTGTTTTAAA
This sequence comes from Galeopterus variegatus, assembly GCF_000696425.1. Classification (NCBI taxonomy): domain Eukaryota; kingdom Metazoa; phylum Chordata; class Mammalia; order Dermoptera; family Cynocephalidae; genus Galeopterus; species Galeopterus variegatus. The sequence goes on along the minus strand of NW_007730904.1, from coordinate 26,999 downwards.
GTAAATGGTACCATTTTTTTTTTACTTTTCAAAATATATATTATTTCTCAGTTGAGAGAAATAAATTTGAAGGAAATTCAATTTACTAAAGTTAGTGACCCACAAGGAAATTTACAAAATGTACTGTATTATCGCTTTGAGCATAAACGTTATGTTTGGGTTTCTTACTTTGTTTTTTTGGATATTTTTATTACCTACATCAGAGTAAACTGTAAGTGGCTGGGCTTTTGTCTGTTATAAAGTCG
>NW_007730904.1:16914-26600 GCF_000696425.1 Galeopterus variegatus | reverse complement strand
GGGAAATTATTTGCAGGCAGATTTTATTAAAAAGGTGTTTAAAATTATTGGATCTTAACCATATTTTTAAATGAGTCACTGAATACAGAATGAAGTATCCTACCTTAGAACTAAAAGCAGGTGTGTGACATCTTGTTTCCTGCACGTTTTTACATGTAAATATAAGCATGTTACTGTTTTAAAGTAAATGGTACTATTTTATTTTACTTTTCAAAATATATATTTCTCAGTTGAGAGAAATAAATTTGAAGGAAATTCAATTTACTAAAGTTAGTGTCCCACAAGGAAATTTACAAAATGTACTGTATTATCGCTTTGAGCATAAACGTTATGTTTGGGTTTCTTACTGTTTTTTTTTGGATTTTTTTATTACCTACATCAGAGTAAACTGTAAGTGGCTGGGCTTTTGTCTGTTATAAAGTCGTTTTTAGTTGGTTACTTAATGCCTCACTGTGGCCTTCAAAGTTTTTGAAAATGACAGATTTACTTGCTTATGCTTGAATTACTATTTCACTGATGACAAATTAAGAAAATTATAAAACTAAACAAACAAGTGAACTCTACTTTCTCTAATCTTGACCCAAATATTGAACTTCCCAATTTACATCATTTTTTTACAATAAGATTTCAAGAAAACCCAACTGCTCTTAAATCATATTGCAGCCTGTTCTTACTAATCAAAGCTTGACGCAAATGTTCTTACAGATTCTCAGTCTGTAAGATTCTATTTTCAAAAGAGTGAGGAACAAAAACTTATGTACAAAGAAGTTGTGGTATTAATGTGAAAATCTGGAAAAATTAAGTATTATAGTCAAAAGCCAGAAGCACAAAATATTAGGGTTTTTACACAAATCTTAGCTGTCACTTTGCATCATCCAAAAAAAAACATGTTTAATAACATAAACTTAAAGCTCCTCATCTTTTTGACTTGCTTCAAAAGAGCCAAAACTATTTTGCACCTAAAACACCATGATTTTAAGCAAAATGTTAAAGGATCACTGAGAAATTTAGGCACTAAGTTTCTTCATATGCATAAAACACAAACTCCAACACAGTGAGTCTTCCTAATTCTCCGTGATATCAAATCAAATATATTCACGTTATTTTATTTTATTCCTTTCAGTCAGAGCCAACTTCAAAGCATATTTAGCTACTTTCAATGAATAAGCAACGTATAAGGATCCTAGTGCTTTCTTACCAGTATAATTTTTAAAAATAATATGAAACAAAAAAAGCAGGCATAAGAGGACTTATAGCTTGAGTGTTCCTAAATACAGTACTTACTGTTGAAAGAAATCTAACTGTATCACTGATATTCAAAATATTTTTCTGAATAAAATGTAAATGTCTGAACCAATAAATTTCTCTAAGTCATTTAATTTCCTTTGAAATAAAGCGATCATAAATGCTTAAAAAATTAACAATACACAATGACTGGGGAAAAGACATGAAATCTTATATGAACATCAACATTAATTTTAACTAATATTAATTAAAGCCAGTTAAAAACTGAGATGATTTTCAATTTTAACTATTTTATTTTTCTATTTTTATGTAAGCCACCATATGAAAAGCGTCACCATGGGGCAGTTTTATAGCACGAGCTTACTGGAGTTTGTGCAAATATAACCAGGAAAGAATAAGATAAAATTATTTTTAAAATACACTTTAGCCACAAAATTAAATACATTAAAAGGCTGATGAAGGATGGTGGTAGAAAATAAATGCAATCATTTATTTAGAAATTTCTTTGGGCTTTTCTTAGAAAATTTTAGAATATTGACCCTCTTGCCAGGATATGGTTAGCAGCATATTAAATCAAGTGTGGGTTGGGACTGTTTGTAGGGCTTATGTAAATCTACATAAAGCATGTTACCACAGGCATCTGTTACCACTTAAATAGTTTGAGTTCGTCTCAGCATGCAGAGCAGGCTTGGGTGGGCTCAACCAGCTTGTGTGACAAAAGTACAATACTTCTTTGTTAAGTGGATGTTTACAAACTTATCCATCAGCCCAATGTCTTGTTGCACCAATTAATCACACTATTCCCTACAAAAGTTTCTGTTTTAAATTTCACTCACAGTAGAAGCCTGAAAGAGTTAAACAGTAAAGAACAATGAAGGGGGCAGGGAGGGGGAAGGAGGAATCAGTAAAGGGACATGAAAATCAACTACACTGTATACTGATAAATGTAAAAATAAATTAAAAAAATAAAAAATAAAGAACAATGACCAAATTCAACTCTCTACCTTATAAGAAGGAATATTAAGAATTTGTTGTTTTGTATAGTTACAACAGTACATTTGCAATTGACTACATATTTTAAGACTGTGTTCCAGATGTGTTTGCTATTACCAAATAGATCATCATAATGGAAGTCCACATAAAAAATGAGAATTATCCAACAAAATAAGATAAAAACCAGATTTGGAGACTTGCTATATACAAGGGTAATTCAAAAAGTTTGTGAAAAAATAGTATTAAAAGATAATACAAATCTTTCCATGAACATTTTGAAGTACACTTGTAACACAATTTGGGGATTCTAGTAAAAGCTTACGTGAAGTTAGCAAACAAGTCAAGTACTCATGAAATAAGATCATTTGTTTCTCCTAACAAGAAAATTCCCAAACTAAACCAAAGATGTTGACTTCAACATAAATTAAGATGGACCAAAACACACATGGTATTCAGGTGACAAGTAAATTTGAGAGTACAAAATGTTCTTGCAAGACATGAGACATGATATCTATCCAAAAAATGTTTTATAGACTCTGAAAAAAACTAAATACACAAGAAGATAGTAACATCAGAATGTAATTTGTTAACCAGCAATAATTGGTATTCAAGGAAAAACGAAGCTCAGGAAGGATAAACTACAGAATACAAAGCACTCCCATCACAGTATGAAAGAAAATTCCATTCTAGAAGAGAGAAAACTGTTATGTCTAAATAACAAACATTAAACTACCAGAATGATAAAAAAAAAGAAAAAAAAATTAAATAGTACCAAACCAATCATTTAAAACTATTATTCTGATTTTGAATTTTTATTCTTTTCCTGGGCATTTCTAGAAACCTGTTATTTCAATATTATATATTTTCACACACCTGTGTTGCCAGCAAATGCTCTCTAGAAGACTATATATGCTTAGGAAAACACTGGGAGATAGAAAATGATCATAAAATTGAGACTGAAGGAGTTTTTTTGTTTGTTTTGTTTTGTTTTATTTTTTAAATCAGGCCAGCTGATGGCCCAGTTTTGCACCCAAAGGAATTACAGCTAGGCAGGTTGAATTTTAGAATCACTGGTGTTCCCACCAAGAGAGAGAGATTCAATCTAGTATCCACTTTAGTAGCCAGCACAAGGAACTGCATGATTCAGAGGTACAAAATGGCCATATCCCTGAGTTTAAATTGTGGATCTTGCTCTGACTAACCGTGACCCAGAGTAAAGTATCTAAGCTAAGTGTCTCAGTTTTCCCACCAGCAAAATGGGAGCAATAGTATCTGTTTTACAACATTATTTCAAAGAATAAATGAGATAACATATATAAGGCACCTAGCATGACTGTTCAGTATCCAAGCCATTGTTTTAAATCTTGACAAAAGAACTCTGAATTATTATACAATTTCTATGTTTAAAAGAAAAAAGATGTATGATATATTGGATCCCAACATGCATCTGTTGGAATCAGGTAGAGTGGAAATGTGGGAGAAAAGGGCCATATATTCCAATAACTTAAAGCACTTAGACTCTAAGGAAAATAAAATGTAGCTGTACCCATTAACATATCACACAATTCAGCTCAACTCAATGTTAGAGGATACAAAAATAAATAGGCATTCTTCCCATCTTCATTGAATCGCAATCTAAAACAGGTTCACACCACATTATGGGCAATGCTGAAATCCAAAAAGTTCTTTAAAACCTAAATAAATATAAATAAATAAATGCTTTCATATATGATTTTGGTGGCAAAATCACTCCTGAACTTGCACTGGCGAGAAGCTCTATAGTCTTTATTATCACATTCAGCATAAACATTTATGCACCATAAGTTTCATTTTGTAGTGAGGTGCCAAATCTCACTCGGGATGTGATGTATTATATGATGTATTGCAGTAGCTTCTGAAAGTACAAAGTATTCCAAATTCTGAAACACATGTAGCCCGAAGGTTTTAGGCAAGGGGATCTGAACAATCTCTACTTAAGGGAAAAACAACAGAGAATAGATATATACAATGAAAGGTAAACTGCCTAAGGTAGAGACTTGTAGTTAAGAATTTATTTTCTACCCTTCTCAAGTCAGTATTTGCTTTAGAAACCTTGAATATCCTATAATATGAAAACAGTAACACATTGTACATTACTAAGTTCTTGGAGAAGAGATAAAGAAATATACATAAAATGCTTCAAACAATACCCAGCACAAAGTAAGTGCCCAATAAATGCTGGGTAATAGTAGTAGAAGTGCCTAGAAAAATACTTTGAACATTTACTAGTTATAAAGGATAACTATGTGTCAATGTGGCTGGTCTAAGGGATGCCCCAATAGCTGGTAAACATTATTTCTACGTGTGTCTGTGAGGGTGTTTCCATAAGAAACCAACATTTGAATGTGTAAACCTAACTATGTGTCAATGTGGCTGGTCTAAGGGATGCCCCAATAGCTGGTAAACATTATTTCTAGGTGTGTCTGTGAGGGTGTTTCCATAAGAAACCAACATTTGAATGTGTAGACGGAGTAAAGATTGCCCTCACCAATGTGGCTGGGCATCATCTAATCCATTGAAGCCCTGAATAGAACAAATAGGCAGAGGAAGGGCAAGTTCTTTTCTGGAGCTGGGACATTCATCTTCTCCTGCCCTTGAAGATTGGCACTGTTGGTTCTCAGGTCTTTGGACTCAGACTGGAACTTATACCATTTGTTCCACTGGTTCTCAGGCCTTTGGGTTTGGGTGGAACCATATCACCAGCTTCCCTGGGCCTCCAGCTTGCAGATGGAAGATCATGGGACTTAGCTGCTATAATTATATGAGCCAATCCTTCATAATAAATCTCTTTTTATGTATCTGTATCTATGTATATCCTACTGGTTCTGTTTCTCTGGATAACCCTAACACATAGGATAGTATGCTATATACTACATTTTAAAATTTAGTTTTTTAAAAAATCCAAGAATTTTATTTTTCCCATGCCCAGAGAGGTATTTCTACTATCAGAGACAGTATTAGAAGAATTCATGAAGCCAACGGGTAATCTCAGGTGAGCAAACATTTGGGGCTGGTAGAGCACAGTAAGACTTCAAGTTCTTAATTCAATAACGATATTATTTAGAGAGAAATGACCTGTGTGAGCCTGTGAAAGGCAACCTAAAGGAATGCTTCTGGAATTTAATGCACACACACACTAGTCAAAGTTTTTGTTTAAAATGCAGATTCTGATTGAATGGGGTGGAGCCAGAGATCCTACTTTCAAGTTCTCAGGTGATCACTATGCTGCAGATCTAAGGATAAACACAGAGAAGAGAAGGGCCTGACAGCAGAGGTCCACTAAGTGTACCAGCAGCATCGGAATCTCGTGGGAAGTTATCAGAAATATGAATTCTACAAGATAAGAAAACTCTTGGAGTTCATTCACCTATATCTGCTATTTACATCCAGCCTGTTAGATTATTTCCCTTGAGAATAAAAGAACACTTTAAAAAATATTTTTTAAATAAAAGTAGCATGCTAGAACCTGTTACCTAAACAAGAAAAACAATTTCTCTCTGCAAACGAATTCCAAAGTTACAGTCTTTGCAATCACACTTAAAATGCAGCAACATTACAAGAAGCCTTCTCTGATAATATGTAGGCAAAGTATTGCAATTTGTAGAATCCTTCATTGAACTACTTATTGTTCACAAAAGAAATGATTTCCACTTTACCTAAGTAATACAGATATGACTTTGTAAAGAAAACAAACTGATTTTTATATTTCCTTGTGCTGAGAATGTAACCAACCACATTCCGGTTAAGCCAACTTCTCCAGAGTAATGTTTACATATTGCCTGGTTCATATGTAAATATGTCAACATTTTGATTTATAGCTATAGATGATCTGTTTACATACACAGATACACAAATTACAGCACATTAATGGCTTGAAACAAAATATGCTTGAAGGATAAAGAACTTGAGGTTAAACTGCAAATACAGTGTCATGATCAGAGAAAAGATTTCAGTTTTCTGAATGTGAAGACAATTGATTGTTAAATAGGTTTTCCCAAATTTTTTAAATAAACAGATGCATTCAGAATTCAGATTCAGTACTTTCTCTTTACTTCAATAAAAATTTATGTTTACAAGTTCACTTATCAAAACCTGAGCACACAGTTCTACCAATAATCTATTTTCGAAGAAGTCAGTTACTAACATACTAGAAAGCACTACATTCTTTTCAGAATTGGTGTGGACATGTTTAACCTTGCAAAGACTACATATTTAAAATGGTGGTTACCCAATAGGGACAATTTTGTCCCTTAGGGGACTTTTGGCAATGTCAGGTGATGTCTTTGATTGTCACATCCAGGAGGAGGAGAGGGAGGGAAGGGTGCTTCTGGCACCTAGTGAGTAGAGGCCAGGCACGCTGCTAAATAACCTGCAATGTATAAAACAGTCCTCACAGCAAAGAATTATATGGCCTAAAATGCCAAGATAGTGCCTTGGTTAAAAAACCGGATTTAAACGATAGAGATTACGAAAATACAGAATGAGTATCCCCTGTGTATCATGATTACATTTCTAGCACAATGTTAAGCACAATAATAAATACTTGGTTGTTAAATAAACTACCTCTGTATAGCTGGGATCTTAGAGTCATATAGATGCAAAAGAACAAGAAAGGAGTTATCGTGCATGTGATATCTAGAAAACAAAATTACCATCATTGCCATAATCAAAAAGGAATTATCTAGTCCAATTTCTCTAATTTGGGAAAACAATGTTTCTCATATGGAAAATGCTATCTCATATATTGATATGACAGTCTTAAGGGGAGGGGACAGTCCTCTTAATAGTAAAAATGAAATAATACCTTTATAAATTTATTAAAAATATCAGTTTTATTGCTTTCCTTCTAATAGTATCAATGTCTCCTACTTTCCTCAAAGTAATAAAGTATTTTGTTTATAAAAATTAAAACCAATATAACATAAGTGATATTTCAAGCAGGAAACAAAATAAAATGTAATTATTTTCAAAAAATAAATCAGAGACCTCAGTGGCCTACAGGCATTTATACTGCTGAGATTGCTGGGATTTAAACTGTCATGAGAAATTCTGAACTGGTTTACATTTTTGAAACACAAGAACTGACAGCCACAAGGCCAAACATACCCTTAATAATCGATTCAGCCGCATACAGATCTCGTTTGTAGGTCACCTAAAGGACAGATAAACCTCATTAAACTTAACGCAGCAGGAAGGAATGTGAAAACAATAAAATAATGCCCCCAAGGAAACTCTTGATTATGGAGAAACTATAAAAACATAATAATGAAAAGTTTAAGTTAGAATAGCATCAGCAAATTCACATAAAATATATTTCTACAAATGGCTAAAAATTTGTTTTTAAATCTTTGAATACGGTGTTATGTGAAGTGGTTACTAAAATGTTATTAATATAACTGAAGTAGTATAATCAAAGAAAATGTGGTAGTGTTTAAATAGAAGTGTTAACATTACTGTTTAAAAGTAAGGTTTTATATTGGAAGGAAGAGAGAGAGAAAATTTCCATAAAACGAAAGCCAACAAGTTGTGTTCTTAGTTGAAATGAGATAATTCTCAAAAATTGATTCACATTAAGAGGAACTTCCTCCTGAATTGAGTATACACATAAGTATCTAGATAAGATTCACCTTATAAGATCATTATTAAAACGTGGCTCCAATAGAAAGCTAATAGAGTACCACTGTGTGCCTAAGAACAAGGATGATCTTTTCTTAGAAATATACAGCCTCCTCATAATTGTAATCTGTTCCTTGTAATGTAACCTGCCATGATATGTGTTTGTCCTATTACAGATACTTCCCAGATTCCATCAGTGAGCTCAGGTACAGAACACCTAAATGCACTGCACTGCAGAAATAGTTCCCCGATATCACAGAACCGAAAGATGTAGCAAATAATTAAAAGCTCATCATTCAAGTACCCAAATGATTATGGTGTAAATTTTTCTAAAAGCCCATTTGGAAGAATGCTGACCTCATTAATACCTTATCATGCCAACAGATGGAACTTCTTCCCTCTAGATTAGCCCATAACTGGTTTATTACAGAAACTTTGTTCAACTCAAGTAGGCCAATGCACTTCCATCCAAAATAGATTTCCCTGCTATGCCTTTATCCTGGCAGGTAAATCCTAGACCAAAACTCTACCTTAGTCTACAGAATTAAGGTAGCAGCTAACCTGGTAAAATGAGATGAAAAGCTGTTCAAGCATTCAACCTATCTATTCAAATCAAATGTGGCATCGTATTCTCTCTAAAACAAGTGCATGACAACCTGAACTAGTGACTCCCAGTAGTTATTGATCCACAATTCTATTATCTGGGGAAAAAATAATAGAAAACAGACATTTATAGGTTGATGCTATGCATTTTACCAACCTGAAGAAGATATTGATCTCGTTCATTCATTCAACAAATAGTTATCGAATAACTACCATGTTCTAGGTCCTGTGCTATGTGCTGGGAATAAAGTAATGAAAAGAGTGAGAAAAATTTTTAACCTGTGAACACTACATTTTAGTCAAGAAATTTTTCTTGCAGAATTATTTTTTTTTTCTTTTTTTCTTGAAAATCCAAAATTAACTAGATATGTGAAATCAGGTCTCATTAATATCTGCAATTTAATTGAGAAAGTAATTTTCTCTATAATTATAGTCTGCTGTGTAGGGTAAACTTAGAACAGAAATTGAGGGAGAAGAAGCCAAATTACTATAATTCATTTTCAACTCTGCAATTTAATTGAGAAAGTAATTTTCTCTATAATTATAGTCTGCTGTGTAGGGTAAACTCAGAACAGAAATTGAGGGAGAAGAGGCCAAATTACTATAATTCATTTTCTATTCTGTCCTGCTTTCTTTGAGGAGTAAAACTGCATTGTAAGTTAAAATAGAGTAATTTATAAAAGGAATTTTTTTCAAACAGATCTTGATAATGGATACTTAAATATACAGAAAAATTCTCAAATACTAATACGACTTTTCTAGAATACTTGGAGGACTTAACTTTTGCATTGGAATCAGTCTCATAAGTATAACAGATGTTTTTATTACCTAAAGGTATTTTTCTCCTCTAATGTTAAATATTTAACTGTATAAACAAGAAAAACAGACTGCTACTTTTATTATTTATTTTTCTGTCTACTTTGTGGTATAGGCTGTGGATAGCTACTATATATGGATTAGGGCTTTTTTGATTTTTATTAAGATTTTCTACATAAAGCCTTGTTAATATCTCAACCACACTTCCAAAATACTGATTTAATAAAAATAAACTACAGAAAATATTTCTGATAAACTTTTAAAGTATTTTTTTAAAGAACAGCCTTATTATTTTTACTAAATAAAACAGTTGCCATACTTCAAAGGAAAACTTTGCTGGAAAATGTTGCAATTCTAAATTGATGAGTTATTCA
>NW_007730904.1:14288-16013 GCF_000696425.1 Galeopterus variegatus | reverse complement strand
GCTGACCACCCTCTTACATAACTGAAAACTACACTTCCTGTTCTCCCTTCCTTTCATCTCAAAAGATTATGAATATCTATAACTCCAATAATTAGAAAGAAGCAGAAAAACTTACATTTTAAAGATACAGAATGTTCATTAGATATAAATACAGATTTTCTGAAAACTTCATTTCCATTTATCAAATTATGTACATCTAGAAAATATTTTTTTCTCTAGACTGGATAACTATATTAAAACCTATAGAAAGAAACAATGTCCTTACATTGTATTTTGGGAGTTAAAAAACCAAATAATGAGAATATTTTATTTCCTTTGTTTTTTGGTCACTTTTGGGGGGGAGGGTAGGATGTTCTCTACCCTGTATGCTGATCTGAAAAAAAAAAAAAAAACAGATGTTTTCTCCTTACCCTGGAAAAGTTAGCACAAGGAAGGTTTGTATCAAACCCTGAATGTCTAGCTTTTGGATTTACTTTTACCAAAATATGTATGTAAAATACAAAATAATAATCTTCCTAGAATTTCTAGTGGCAGATGAAATAACAGTCTTACATGTAGTCTTCAGAAATTTCTAGTCATTCTGCATACCACTGTGGAGTGAATGTCCTGACCTCTGAGGGGTAGAGAAAGCCATACTGCTCCATATTTCAGAATTCTCCCTTGCCTTCTTATGGCAGTGAAATGTTTCTCAGTTATTTCTAAATGCGTCTTTCACTGTGTTAGATTTCTGAATCATGTTCAAGGTACGTAGCCCTGCCTCCTGGGTCCAGTACCAATTTTATCATAACTGTACTAAAATTTTTTTTCAGACCCCAATTTATTATTTTTAAATGGCGGCATCTTTGGAATTAGTATAGAATTAGGACACTAACTTAAAATACATCCCATAGCTGTGGTTTAAAAAGCAATTAAAATATTATTTATTCATACAAAATAAGATCACAAAATGAATTAAATGAAAAGCCTATACTAAAGACAATGCAATGTCATGAGAAAAGGGCTAAATATGGGCTAAATAACTAAGAAAATACCAATAAAATAGAAAGTAGACAATCACACAGGAGGCAGAAAAAGGAAATGGGAAACATAAAACAACTGCAGTATTTGCACTCAGAATAATTCCATCTCATTTAACAGACGAAATGTGGCAATAAAATTTAAAAAAAAAAAAACACAAAAACTCATAATTGCTATTTGTAAGACATTTTGCTCAATCCACTTCACTACAGGCCTTTTAAGAGTCCACAAGCCCTTTGAAGCACATCATTATTCAAACCTCATTCCTAAAAGTGAGATTCCCTACCTCCATCCCAGTTTGGGAAGCAATACTATGATGCTGATTCCTCTAGGCCTAAAAGAATATATCACCCCCTTGGCATGTGTTTCTTGGGTGGGCTGTAACAGAAGTACCACAAACTGGTGTGGTACTTTTGTTACACAAAATGGGCGGCTTAAAACAACAGAAATTTATTCTCTCACAATTCTAGAGGCTCTAAGTCTGAGATCAAGGTGTAGGCAGGACCATGTTCCCTTTGCCCTCTGAAGGCTTTTGGAAAGAATCCTTCCCAGCCTCTTCCTAGCTCTTCCTTCATAATCAAGAGTTTCCTTGGGGGCATTATTTTATTGTTCGTAGATCTGTTTTTTTAGGAAGAGCACATACATGTAGGGCGGACTACAGGAAAGCAACAAATATGAATATGGCATTTAGCACACTTTTTTTTTTTT
>NW_007730904.1:12394-12979 GCF_000696425.1 Galeopterus variegatus | reverse complement strand
AATTGGCAATTACCAAAATCCTCATAATTAATATTTATATCACCCTTAAGACATGCATAGAAAAGGATAAACAAAACGAATAAAATATTTTCCTGCTGGGTTGATGACATTTGGACATCCTTAAATAAGCAATAATACTGCGTGGATTTTCTCCATCAAGTGATAATCTAAGCATGTCAATATTTTGGAATATTAGAAATCAACAGTTTAAGTATGTCTGAGATGATTTTAGCATGCAGCCAGGCCCATCATGTTACTGTACAAAATAGCTAATTAACTTACAAGCTTTCTGTTTTAAAACCAATGAGGAAATATGCTTATGGATTCATAATTTCAGAGTTAGAAGGAATCTTTACTAATCAGATTTAGTTAAACGATTTATAAAGATTTCACAAGACCACAAGCAATAGTTCAAAAGCAACAATAACTATTTCAAAATTAGAAAATGGACCTTCATTTCTATTTCAGAATGTACTATTCGACACATTTCTACCTAATGAAACAAGGGAGAGTCAGACTCTAAAACACCCCTGCCTCAATAGGAAGCTGTAGTATGTTAGCACTGCCTTGTTTACATACAGCACC
>NW_007730904.1:9179-10834 GCF_000696425.1 Galeopterus variegatus | reverse complement strand
AAAAGATTTAGATTTTGTTTCCAAACATGGAAACAGTTTGTTTTTAGATTGTGAGAAAAAATTTAAAGATCTTTCATAGATTCAGTGAAAAATAAATAATAATTATAGCACTTAAACAGAACCATCAAAATAGCCAAGCAATATAATTCAGCTGAATAATACTCATTGTGAGCCTATCATGTTTCCAAGCTCCATATTAAGTACCAGCTATACAAAGGTAAATGGCACATGTACAAGGGTACTTCCAAAAGTTCATGGAAAGATTCATATCTTTTAATTATATTTTTCCATGAACTTTTGGAAGTACTCTTGCATTGTGTGCTGAAGGAATTAAAGTCTAGAAGGGGAGCCTGATTTTAACAAATAATTTAAAATAGAATGTAATAGATTTAGCACTAGAAGAACGTTTAGAGTTAGCCCAGTGGATAAAATACTCAATTCTGTGTGAGGGCATCAGAGGAAATTATCTCTGATCTCTATCTTAAAGATTGAATGAAATTAGAGGAGGGGGATAGCTTTAAAGCAAAAGGTGGCATGAAAACTTAAAAGGTTTGAGCAATTTCGTAGATCTGTTTTTTTAGGAAGAGCACATACATGTAGGGCGGACTACAGGAAAGCAACAAATATGAATATGGCATTTAGCACACTTTTTTTTTTTTGTCAAGGCTGTTTTATTGAACTTGTAGTTACAAAATCCTAAGGGTTGTGAAATTAATGAACAAGAAAATATAACCAAAATATAGAGTCCCAATTTGACTAGAACAGTCCAGTTTACATCTTCTATTTTGATATACTACATGACATATTTCCTAGGTAATTTCATTTTTTAATACATTATCAATAGTAGTTACATTCAAATACTCATAAGTTGATATGAATTTTGGTAAANAAAAAGGTAAATAAAATAATATTGTAGGCTAAAATGGAACTTATTTGAATAAATTATCTCCAAGTGAATTTTCTTGAAGCCTGGCACTAGAAACGATATCACATCTTGATGGATCGGTAAACACAGTGAAAGTCCTTGAACTCCTTTCATGTGTTCTATCATTTGTAAATGTAAGTGCACACACTCACACAGAAGCACAAAGAAGAGCCAGAGCAAAATACCCCCTCTCTTACCTTCCAGAGGTCAGGTGATCCTTCTACAAGTTTGGCTTTAATGTGACAGTATTTTAGAGCCAATTGCAAACACTCAGTTCCAAATTCCAAGTCATAGTCACTACACTGATGTAGAAAGGAAAAAAAAAAAAGACAGAGTTAACAAGCTAAAATACAATTTTAAATATAAATAAGCCTTTTATTTCACAATCAATTGCAAATAGAAAAAGAAAAGCCTAGAGAACTCACAAAACATTTAATCAGCTACTGATTTATAGAATAATCCTCCCTGTGCTCTAGCGGGGAAAAAAATAGTAGATAGGAATATTGCCATTGTCAGAAGAGTTTTGAGCTTCCTCGGTAGTTTCAGTTGTCAGATAAATATAATACTTTATTTCCTTTGCTTATAAGCTACGTTTCCAAATGTGTTTATAAAATGCCTAAAGGTAGGGGCTGATTACAACTATATCAGAACTCTTAACAAATACACATACACACAAACCAAATCCCATCTTATATTTACATCGAGACATTTGCAGGTCACAGTTCTCATT
>NW_007730904.1:5878-7454 GCF_000696425.1 Galeopterus variegatus | reverse complement strand
TAATACATTATCAATAGTAGTTACATTCAAATACTCATAAGTTGATATGAATTTTGGTAAACCTCAACTTTATACTTCCAGCATTTACACACAAGTATCTAGTAGTATGTGAGATCTATGTATGTTGAACAGTTTTCTCTTTAAAACATGGCTAAATTCCCAAAATGATTAGCAATAACCTTCACTCTCTTCCTGAGTCAGTCCAGAGGCAAAATATCAAACACATCTCTGGATAATCTTAAAAGTGCTTACAAAATGCCTTTTGAGAGGAGCCCATAGGAAGAGCTACATCCTTCCCATCTTAGGTTGTGGCATGAAACATGCTTGATGCTGTACTCCTGAGACAGGAGGTGCTCGGTTTCCCTGAGTTCAGGTTTCATGACACACCTCTGGGTTTCAAGCCACTCCCCAAGGTCTCAGGCCCCTCCTCAAGGCTCTCCCCTAGAAGAAAGTTACTGTTGCTTGTTACACCTATTTTCAGCACCAATGAGGGGAAATTGAGACTGCAAGGGGCTGGCTTATGCAAATCCAGTGGTTGGGCATGCTCAGTAGAGAGAAGTTATACAACTCTAATAGAAAAGCATGCTCAGTAAAGTGGAATTTGTCCTCTGAATGACCTTCCACTAGGGGTGCTAAAGAACACAGAATATTCTTGAAATGTTCAGTACATGTGATAGAATCTGTCCAATAAACATGCCCTAAAAGACCAAATGAGCACGTGTAAGACTATATTACATAACAGGGAACCACTCCCTTAGTTTAATATTCATTAGATAGCATGTACATGTATTAGACAGCAAAACAATAAAAGCTGAATCCTGGTAGGAAGCAGGTTTGTTCCTCACTTTTCTGGGGCCAACCCACACTTCGCTGGCTGAGGCATATATGCTTTATTTTTGTGTGAAACTTACTTTTAGCAGGAGACTGCTCACTCTCTTGAGCCAGCCTGCATTCTGTACTAAACTTGGTGTGTTTCTTACTTTTGTATTAAACTTGGTGTGAGCCCTGCTCAACCTCTGAAGCTAGGCTGTACCCTCCCTGTAAAACCTGTATTATATGTTACATTAAACTTGTTCTCAGTTTCTACTGTGACTCTGCTCTTGAATTCTTTCCTGTAGCAGAGTCAAGAACCTGGTAAGAGGACAGGACAGGTTGAGGCCAGGTGTTGGGCCTCCCCAGACCCTCTCCACTGACATCACCCCTGCCAGCTATGTGCTGCAGTAACTAAAAGTGCAACAGCCTACAAATTCCAAGAAGCCTTTAGGATTCTAGTAACCAGCGTCAATAGGAAACAGATAATTATAGCTCAAGTATGCATGAAATATATAAAGGAAATGGAGGCTGAGCAATCTTACAGACTATTCCAAACTTGTCATTCATTATAGACTACAACTACAACCATGTATGAGGTTTGGATCACTTTTTTTTTGCAATAAAACCTTTAGCAGTAAGCTAAAAAAATGTATGCTTAATGAAAAATTAAAGCATGAATTTCTATTTCTTAAGAACACTGACGATGGATTCCTGCTTTTGTCTAGGATATGAAAAACTGCAAAAAGTGATGCTTGCATCTGAA
>NW_007730904.1:3910-4495 GCF_000696425.1 Galeopterus variegatus | reverse complement strand
GTCTTCCTGTCCACATAGGCATGATACCTCTCGGTTTATTTAGTTCCTTGATGTCCTCCATAAGTTTTAGAGTTTTCCTCATGCAGGTTATATGGATATTTTGTTACATTTATGCCTAAGTATTTTATTCCTGGGGGTGCTAATGTAAATGGTAAAATGTTTTTAATTTCATATTCCATTTTTTCATTGCTGGTACAGAGGATAACCTTGTATCTTGCAACATCACTATTATGGTCTGTTAGTTCCAGATGTTTTGTCAATGCTTTCAGATTTCCTACACAATCATGTCATCTGTGAAAAACGAGTTTTATTTCTTCCTTTTCCAACAGAATACTTAGTTCCTTTTTTTTTCTCACTGCATTAGCTAAGAATTCCAGAATGATGTTGACAAGGAGCAGTGAGAAAGCACATCCTTGCCTTGTTCCTGATCTTACCAGGAAAGCTTTGAGTTTCTCACCATTAAGTATGATGTTAGCTGTCAGTATTTTAATAGATGTTTTTTTTTTTGTTTTTTTTTTTTGTCTTTTTTTGAGACCGGCCGCACCGAGCTCAGCCAGTGAGCGCTGTGAGCGCACCAGTCATCCC
>NW_007730904.1:2405-3017 GCF_000696425.1 Galeopterus variegatus | reverse complement strand
CAGCATTTGGTTTTATAGATTTTTCCTATTGAATACCTGTTTTCAATTTCATTGATTTCTGTTCTAATTTTTAATTCTTTTCTTCTGCTTATTTTGGAATTGATTTTCTCTCCTTTTCCTAGTTCCCTAAGGTGGAAGCTTAGATTATTGATTTAAGGTCTGTCTGCTTTTTCGGTCTATGCATTCCAATGCTATAGTTTTTCCTTTAAGCTCCATGTTTGCTGCATCTCAAATTGATAAGTTCTATTTTAGCTCAAAATATTTTATAACTTCTCTTGAGATTTCTCTTTGACACATGTTATTTACAAGTATGTTGTTTAATCTCCAAGTGTTTGGAATTTTCCAGCTACCTTTGTTATTGATCTCCAATTTAATTCCATTATGGTCTGAGAGCAGGCACTGAATGATTTCTATTCTTTTAAGTTGGTTAAGGTGTGTGTTGTGGCCCAGAAAGTGGTCTGTCTTGTGAATGTTCCATGTGAGCTTGAGAAGAACATGTATTCTACTGTTCTTGAATACAGTAGTCAACAGAGGTCAATTCTATCCAGGTGATTGATGGTACTGTTGAGGTCAAGTATGTCTTTACTGATTTTCTGCCTGCTGGAACTGTCC
>NW_007730904.1:0-329 GCF_000696425.1 Galeopterus variegatus | reverse complement strand
GGACAGGTCTACTAGCAACAAATTTCCTCAATTTTTGTTCATCTGAGATCTTTATTCCACCTTCACTTTTAAAGGATAATTTTACTGGGTACATAATTCTAAGTTGGTGGGTTCACTCCCTCTCTTCTTGCTTACATGGTTTCCAAAGGGAAGTCAGATGTAATTCTTATCTTTGGTCCTCTACAGATAAGGTTTTTTTTTTCCTCTGGTTACTTTCAAGAATTTTTCTCTGATTTTGTATAGTTTGAATATAACCTGTCTACGCAGGTTATAAACATTTATCCTGCTTAGTGTTCTATGAGCTTCCTAGATCCGTAGTTTGATTTCTG
>NW_007730903.1:178420-178877 GCF_000696425.1 Galeopterus variegatus | reverse complement strand
TATATTTGTGTATATAAGGAAAACAGAAAGAGGAAGATATAAAGATAAAGTATGACAAAGAGAATGAAATCAAGAACGGAAAGGAGACAGAAGAGTAAATATTATTTCTAAGATTAACTTCCTTGAAAGGTTTTAGCATGAGTATTATAATGTGTATGTTTATATTCTTTAGATTAAAATTACTTCTTCCCTGAAATAGAAGAGACTTTATGTTTCCATAAAGCAAGTCTTATGATTTGGCTATTTAAATGTCTTATGCTCAAAATATCATTTATTATAAAGAAATTCTATATAATTATTAGGATGACATCCAAACTGATTGATAGCAAATATTAAAAAAGTTTAAGGTGAGTGAAATAGTCAGAAAATAGGGAAAAAATTATGATCTGTGTTCATCAACCTGCCAGACCCAGGCAGTTCAGGGATCATTTGTTTGATTCACTTTATTACTATTTTT
>NW_007730903.1:176086-176792 GCF_000696425.1 Galeopterus variegatus | reverse complement strand
AATTCAACATTCCTTCATGATAAAGACTCTCAACAAATTAGGTATAGGAGGAAAATATCTTAACACAGTAAAAGCTGTTTCTTACAAGCCCTCCACCAGTATTATTCTGAATGGAGAAAAATTGAAGGCCTTCCCCTTAAGGACAGGAACAAGAAAAGGATGTCCACTCTCACCACTTCTATTCAACATAGTACTGGAGGTACTAGCCAGAACAATCAGACAAGAAAAAGAAATAAAGGGGATCCAGATTGGAAGAGATGAAGTCAAACTTTCCCTATTTGCAGATGACATGATATTATATATAGAAAAACCTAGAGACTCTATCAAAAAACTCCAAGAGCTGGTTAATAACTTCAGTAGCATTGCAGGATACAAAACAAATGCCCCAAAGTCAGTAGCATTTATATACTGAAATAATGAATTAACAGAAAGAGAAATAAAGTAAATACATTTACAATTGTCACTAAAAAATATGATACCTTGGGATCAGTTTAACCAAGAAGGTAAAAGAACTCTACAATGAGAATTACAAATCACTTCTGAAAGAAATTAAAGAAGACACAAAAAGATGGAAAGATATCCCATGCTCTTGGATTGGAAGAATTAATGTTGTGAAAATGCCCATACTACCCAAAGCAATCTATGGATTCAATGCAATCCCCATCAAAATACCAATGACATTCTTCACAGAAATGGGAAAAACAAT
>NW_007730903.1:170394-174910 GCF_000696425.1 Galeopterus variegatus | reverse complement strand
ACTTTGGAAAACAATTTGGAGATTTCTCAAACAACTACAGATAGATCTTCCATATGATCCAAAAATCCCTCTTCTGGGTATATATCCAGAGGAATGGAAATCATCACGTCAAAGAGATACCTGCACTCCCATGTTTATTGCAGCTCTGTTTACAATAGCCAAGATATGGAACCAACCTAAATGTCCATAAATAGATGATTGGATAAGAAAACTGTGGTATATATACATTATGGAATACTACTCTGCCATAAAAAAGAATGAAATACTCCAATTTGCAGCAACATGGATAAACCTTGAGAAATTTATGTTGAGTAAAACAAGCTAAGCACAGAGGGATAAATACTGCATGTGCTCACTCATATGTGGGAACTAAGAGAGAAGGGAGGAAGGAAAGAAAGATCACAGTGGTGCTCTGATCCAACAGAGGGAGGGAACATTCCTAGGGCTACAAATTGGAGTTGAGGGCAGGTGGGGATGGGGAGGGAGATTGGGGGATAATTGGGAGGCGACAAAGGGTACAAAAGTAATTTCTGGTAAGGGGTATGCCCCCAGTATGAATCTGGCCCCCACACAATGGGCAGGAGGGGGGGCAATCAGCTTTGTATCTCATGAATATTCATAATAAATAAATAAAATAAATAAATAAATAATAAAGTTTTAAAAAATCTAAGAAAATTGTGTCAATCCTATACAAACTTTTTCCGAGTGTAAAATGGAAATAGATGTGTTTCAAGTTATACCTTGCTTCCCAAACCAAAGACATTACAAGAAAAATCAAATACAGACCAATATATCTCATTAACACAGACACAAAAATATAATATAGGTATAATTTCTATATGTCTGTCTCTATATAGATCTAACTATCTAACTACGTGCCTATACTCCTATTTTCTGTTAAGGGATCACAATTTTTAAATTTGAAATAAACCCGTGTTTTTCTATCAGATACCTCCTTACAAAGATTTATATAGATATTCTTTTTTTAGAAATGATATTTGGTAAATTCATTTTTTCTCCAGAATTATTTAATTATTTATAAATAAGCTTTAAATTGTACTGACTTCATTTATCATGAACTGAACCACATCTTTTATATTACTAACTTTGCATTATCTATTACAGTTCCTCAATTCTAAATATGATAAATAAATGAGTGATTACTGATTTTCAGTCACAGATTGCTTTTTGAGATATGTATTATGCCATATTGCCTGATATTACTAAAGCT
Organism: Galeopterus variegatus; assembly: GCF_000696425.1. Lineage (NCBI taxonomy): Eukaryota > Metazoa > Chordata > Mammalia > Dermoptera > Cynocephalidae > Galeopterus > Galeopterus variegatus. The sequence continues at coordinate 173,679 of NW_007730903.1, read as the reverse complement.
GAATAATGAAATTAAACCATTTTCCAGGAAAAAATTTTCAATATTATTTTGATAATTATGTCAAGTATTTTAATATTTAAATAAAACATGAATGCTAAAACACTTAAAAACAATTTATGAATGAAAACAATCACTTATTAATAATAAAAATAATATCACATTAACTAATGACAAATACTGAATAGATGTCAGATTGTCACAGAAGAAAATCCAATATGGATAGTGAGTATGCACTTTTACTATTGCCTCTGAGAACTAGAAAAAAAAATCTCAATAAAGTCATTCTTTCATAGATCTGTGCTCTGATAAACCATATGTGAAAGAGAAGCTGTAGTGACAAATCAATGCTATTTTCACTTTCCAAACTTTGAATGTTTAAACTGTCCTGTAAAGGACTTATTTAGAGTAACTTTTTCTTCAGTAATAAATATAAGCATAATAAGCAATACTTTCTATTTGAAGAAGTCTTAACAACACCTTGGCAACATTGTAAACTTCTGATTCTGACATATGGTTCATTTACATGAAGAACATCTTGGCAGAACATTTTAAATATCTAAGCCTCAAAGATGATAAGTCAAACAACCTTGCCCACGAGGTGACTAATACCATTGTAGACAACCATGATTGATTGCCCAAAACATGGTTGGTCTTCTGTCAAATTTCTCTGGGTTAAAACCCAGTGTAAATGAAACCTTTTTTATTATATTGAATATTTTAACAGCTTCATTTCGTTGGGTAAAATGATTAGTGTACTATAATTAGCATATTTCCTTGGATTGACTACCATGAAAATAAAGTTAGTGCACACTTTCAGAAGGTAAACTGCTATAATTTAATCCCATTTTTTTGTTTTGTTTTATTCAGCAATTTACAGAGGTGTCTTATTATTTTGAAAAGTAGAGGACAATGTAAAAGCTAGCAAATGCACAGAGCCACCAATAAAAATCTTGTCATATGTATATATTCTAATTAAGAAATGTACGTCAATCATAATTAGAAATGGCTAAGAGTGATTTACAAATATAACCCTAGATTCCATATGATATAGTATTTAAGTTTCACTACACTGTAAGCTTCTAAAAAACTTTAGTTGTATGTATATTTCCCCATGGCATTGAATACATCAACTCTTTCAACTATATTTGCAAAGCTGCATTTGTTTCAAAATACTCTACAGAAATAACTATTTTATAATATAACTGCTGACAATGTTTTCTGTTTCTTTATTTTCAAAAATAATTCAATCAGCTCTCAAAATATCTATCTTGTCCTTAATATCAAATCTATATATCCATATCTAAATTTACATCTATCTATATCTGTATATAAAGACTAATCTCTAAACATGCAAGAGTTGATTTATTTCCTCTTTACAATATAATATAAATTTATGTTCTGCTAATATTACTGTGTTATAACTTCTCTATGTAGCATGTTAAAGTAGAAGATGAAGAAAAAATAATATGAAATCAATTTTTAATGTTTAGTGCTTTGGTATACTAGTAGTAGAGACTTCGGGTGACCAATAGACTCGCAAATACAAAAGCTTAAGCCAGATATATCTATTTCTTTTTCATCTAACATTCCAGAAGTAAGCAATGAAAGAAAATAGAGTGCTTTGGTATACTAGTAGTAGAGACTTCGGGTGACCAATAGACTCGCAAATACAAAAGCTTAAACCAGATATATCTATTTCTTTTTCATCTAACATTCCAGAAGTAAGCAATGAAAGAAAATAGAGAAGCTATGTCTTCCTCGGTATGTAGTTTCCCTCTCTGATTTCTAGCTGGGTGTTTCAGCTGACACTATCTCCAATTTCAGAGGTGCTAGAGAATCACAAATAAGCATAATAAAAATAATATGTAAATGTTCAGTTGTGACTCAAGTTCAGAAAAAAGTATGTTTCAACAATATTATTATATGAAACGAATAAAATATATGAACCAAGTTTTCAAATCAAGGAGATAAAAAGAACAAAACCTGGTAAATCAAAATAAATTAATAAATAAACAAAAAATAGTTAATTAGAAGATTTCTTCTTTCTATAATGTTGAAAGTAAAAAATATTTGCTATCATTTGGAACAAAGCAGCATAGATTAAGGGGCTATGGTCTCTAAGAGACACATAACCACCTGAAACTCACAGTCATCCCAGTGTTTATACTGATAGTGTTTTTCAGTTCATTTCAAGAAAGGATATAATTTATTTATATATTTATTTAAATTTCATACAATTTTATATTTTTAACTTTAACATTTACTTTTACATATTTGTGGGGTACAGTGTGTTGTTTCAGTACATACACATACTGCACAATGATTCACTTAGGGTAGATAGTGTAATTTTGTACCCATTAGTCCACCACTTCTCCTCTACCCCAGACACTGGTAACAATTATTCTTCTCTTTATTGCTATGAGAACTACTTAACCATTTTTTTTTTAAGATTCCACATATGAGAGATACCATGAGATATCTGTCTTTCTATGCCTGACTTATCTCACTTAATATTTTCCAGTTCTACCCATGTGGCTGTAAATGACAGGATTTCTTTTTTTGTAGCTGAGTAGTATTCTGCTGTGTACATATTCCATAGTTTGTGGGGGTTTTTTTTTAATCTATTCTTTTGTTGATAGGCATTTAAGTTGATTCTGTCTCTTGGCTATTGTGAATACTGTTGCAGTGAACATGGGAGTGCAGGTGTCTTTTTGATATATTGATTTCAGAGAATAGAATTTAAAAAAACCAAAAAAACCTAACAAGCTCATAGAGGAGATACAAGTTAGTGTTCATGATAGCTAAAGCACCTGCAACTTTGGCAAAATCTTGAAAAGCAGTCACTCACAGAGAAGTGAGTCCAAAATCCATTTACAGATTATTTTTGAGGCTTATGCCAAAAACAAAGCCAAACACATATAGGATGAAACTCTAAGAATCCCAGCAGAAAGCAGTCTTTAGGAAGCTGATGAGCTGAGCATGTTTGGTATTATACTATATGAATGAGGTAGAGCATGGTCAAGATTTGCCAAAGTAGAGGGCTTTTTGTGAATGACCCAGGCTTTTTGTTGAAACCCTAGAATCTCCACATTGTGTGTGGAAGAGTCACACCACTGAAATAAAGACAAAAATTACATATAGCAACCCTAAGAAAGTCTAAAGCAAAACTAGACACCACCAAATCCACCTTTAATCTTTCTGCTTGCCAGGAAAAACTAACACATGAACAAACAATTTTCCATGGAAAATGATGACATTATTCAGATCTAATACCAATTTTCATGC
>NW_007730903.1:168889-169804 GCF_000696425.1 Galeopterus variegatus | reverse complement strand
GAACAAACAATTTTCCATGGAAAATGATGACATTATTCAGATCTAATACCAATTTTCATGCTTGATATACAGTGTTCACTCAATACATATAAGGAGGGTTAAAATACATTACCGAGTAATCAAAGGTTAAACAAGACAGAAACACAACTGAAGTTGAATCAGTTATTAGTGTAATCAGACAGATACTTTATTTACTTTATTTTTCACATAAACGTGTTTTAACAAAGGAAGAAAATGGAGAATTTTAGTAGAGGCTGGAAATTAATAAAAATAATTCAAGTAAAAATTTCAGAAAAAATATATAAAGTAAAAAATAAAAAATTAATAGGTAGTAGTAACAGCATATCAGACAAAATAGGAAAGATGGATAGTAAATTAAAGTATAGAGCAGAGGAAATACTCAGGATACAACATGAAGGAAAAAAATGGAAAACTACATAACAAGATACATATGGAACACAGTGAAAAGTTCTAAAAATGTGTAACTAGAGTCATAAAAGAGAGCAGAAAGACAGGAGGACAGAAGCAATTTCAATAAACATTATCTGTTAATATTAAAAAAAAAAAAAAAAAACTACAGAAGACGTCTAACCATTCACTTGAGAAGCTTCATGAATCTACTCAAGCTGGATACCTGCCCCCCTCACATACAACCACAGGCACACACATCTCGTAACTACCTTTGGGTGCTGTAATAAAGTACTGGAATAGCTTAAATACTGAGGAGAATTCTTTGAACATAGAATGGAAGGAAAATGTTTAAAACTGAGGCAATAAATTAAGTCGCATATTCCAGACTATGTTCAGGAACTGGAGCATATTAATAAATATGCATCACTAACAGCATACATACAACACACACACACACACACACACACATTAACATAAGCATATGGCTAGGCACAAATAGTAAAA
>NW_007730903.1:167501-168804 GCF_000696425.1 Galeopterus variegatus | reverse complement strand
TTTTTTTTTTTTTTTTTTTTTTTTTTTTTTGTAAATGTGTCCATTCTGTTTAGTCTCATTTTGATTTTTTGTTTTTTCAATTTTAGACAGTAGTTATTTTTGGCTCTTTGCTGGAAAATTTTAGAGATGTTTGTGATGACATTTCTACTCATCTTCCCCTCTCAAATAATTGTAATATGATGATTACTTTAATTTCTTAATATGTAATGTGTCCATTTTGTTTAGTTTCAGTTCTATGCATAAATAAACTCAGTACCCATCAAAAAAGAGCTCAATGCTTCTGAATTGTTTATTTTTATTCATAACTTATTTGGTTAAATTTAAAAGTCAAGTACTTTTTTCAAAAAAGTATAATGTAAGTTAAATCCCCTGAATCATTTTAAGTTAAGATAGTTTTCTTTTTTTTTTTTTTTAACGTGAAATGTAATATTTCATCCAAGTCAATTCATAACAAAAGCAAAAGCTGGGTATTAAGAGATAGTCAGAATACAATATAGAGAATGGCTTGGGATAAGTGTGTTATAACAAAGGTTGTGAAAATTTAGTGTGCGCTATAAGTCTACTTTGTATATTGCAATCTGAGTGCCAGGGATCTGTGCACAATGAGGCTGTGTATAACTAGCCATGCAGTGAACTTATCTTGCCCATTGAGTTTGAATTAAATAGAAAAACACAATCATTTGTTTCACAGAAGATACAAATAATTTTTGTCAGTTAGTTGCAAATATCATAGTTAAAGAAAGAAACAAATGATCTATAAACATGGCCCAGCATGGAGTCTTAACTTACAGTACCTAAGATCCTATGTAATCATCTGCATTAAAAAATATTTGGATACTAACACTTTTGTAGTGCTAGTGCCCATTGTTTCATTAGATTTAGAGATAGTTATAACCCCCAAATGTTAAAAAAAATTCCTCTCTAGAATTCCATTTGTATAATGAGTATGTATTAACTTTTACTGCCTCTGAAACAAAGCTAGTGCAATCCATTTTTTTCTTTATTAGAAAGACAATTGAGACAGAAGTGAAATATGTAGGAGGGTGATGTTTAATGTGTTGTACTAGACTTTCTACAAATTCAGATATGTAATTATGATCAGATAAAGCCCTAGCAAAAAGGCAGGGATAACTATGTTATGCTTTCCTAGTTCTCATTTAATGGATCACTGAATGTGATAACAGGGTGCCCAGTGTGGTGTTAATTGGATGTGATGTTCTCAGTGGTGTGCTGACATCTTTGGGAAAAGGTGTAATAAAGGTATCTGTCTTTGACTTGAGGCTTCCTGCTCAGAAAGGTATAT
>NW_007730903.1:164998-166942 GCF_000696425.1 Galeopterus variegatus | reverse complement strand
GGAAAAGGTGTAATAAAGGTATCTGTCTTTGACTTGAGGCTTCCTGCTCAGAAAGGTATATTTCTGAGTCTTTTCTTTTCAAATATAAATGTTTGCTTTTTAATTTTGTGTGTGTATGTTTGGTAGCCAGAATTATACTGTACATTTTTTCTTCTGCTTCTTTATTTTTTCTGTAATTTATGTAATGCCTTCATCAAATCCACAGTGGAAATCAGGACAAGGACCTCTCTTCTGCCAATTTCTCTTGGAAAAAAATTATTATCCTTTAAATTGCTTCTAGAAGCCTCACTGAACAGGGAGGTAAGTTTGTGAATGACTGATTAATGTGAAAGCAGGGACTATGTGGAGAACGTAGTGTATTACAAAGCTGATCAGAAAATGTATGCTAAATTATAGTTATGGTAATTATCCTCCTCTGAATTTATCTTAGCGTTAAAAAAATAATAAAAATTTTGAATTGGTAGAATAATTAAACTTAACTGCTGTAATTAATAAATTAATTTTAGAAAACGATTCATATCAGGAATGAATTATAATGATTGAAATTTAAAACCTTTGTGCTAACACTTTCTATAACTTTTTGGCAAACTGTTTAAATCATTATTTAAAAGAATTTTTTCTGGCTTCACTTTTTTATATCTTCATTTGATTCTTATAGCTACCTAATTTTAGAATATAATCAATAATAAATGCCTTGATATTATAAGTATGTACAAAACAAATATGTTTTTAAGAACAATTTTATTTATTGACAGGAACAATTATGATTTACTACATGGTCCCAGAAACACACATATATATATGTCAGTGTGAACACATACACACAGCATACTATATAAAACACATAAAAAAACACCATCCATAGGTAATTTTACTTATTGCTAAAGCTTGTGGAAGCTTTATGAAAACTGGGGTAACTGTCACTCAACACTATTCTGTATGCTTTTTCCCAAAAATTTCATGACAATTTTGGATAGAATTTATAAAATGGTAAAGAAGGCATTATAGTCAATTGCTTTTGACTCAAAACTTTATTTAAAAATATTTTAATAACTGTTGAATAACTTTCTTCGAACATTCATTAGTTCAAATTTCTTAAAATTTCACCAAGTTCTGTGAGAATTCAGCTGGACAACTGCCCAGAAACCATGAGATATGGTAGGTGCTGCACTAGGGAAGGAACGAGATGTCTGTTCGGCCTCTGTCATTAGATTTCTCAGAAGCATCATTGTGTTTCTGTAAAATACATAAAAAATGCATACTACACAAAATTTTCATAATAAAACAAAGAAAATAAACTATAAATAGATATTTTCAAAATATTAAAATGCTTAATAAATTAAAAAATTTAAGAAACATTATCATATTATAACTAAATATTTTCACATTTAAGATGCCTTATGACAGGTACCAGCTCAAAAACAATGGAAAAGAACACATGCTGAAGAATATCCACATACTGCCTCAGTGTAATTTTAATCTAGAAAATAATGGTCCTGTTTATTTCCAAAGAGCATGTACTCATACAGCCAAAGAAGAATGTCCGGATTATCATGACAACTTTCTCCCTCCCTTTCTCCTTCCTTTCTAACTTCTGTTTGTTTTTCTTTTTCTTTTTTTTTTTTTTTCATTTTTTGTTTTTCTGTTGTTATGGTTGTCTTTCATTCATTTTTGTTTTGTGCCAAGTAACATTTCAGTACTGTACTGTACCCTGTAGTTCATTCTTGAGATCTGACAAGTTTATATATCAAGGAGAAATTAACGCTGAAATGAAAATGGAAATATGCTGAATATAGGCTTAATTTTCATTTTCAAACAGCGACTTCCGCCCTTGACTTTAAGAAAGACATGTTCCTTCACCTTCTTATTGATGTTTTTTAAGTAGACATAAAAATTAAGAATTAGGAAAAAAAGCTTACAATGAGGAATATCAAATAAAAAAAA
>NW_007730903.1:161349-164544 GCF_000696425.1 Galeopterus variegatus | reverse complement strand
AATTGACTGTATATTTCATGACAATCATGAATTAATTCTACCCTATCTTTTGTTTCCTTTCTTTTGAGTGCATGACATGTAAAGGCCATGTGTGCTAAACAAAGAAACAGTCAGGCACTTACATCTGCAATACAAGCTTGGAGACCAACTACCATCATCAAAATTTGTTTATTTAAAAAAATATGTTCAGCATGATTGAACTTAAAAGCATGCACTATTAAGATGTTTGTTTTATTGAAAATGTTTCTGGACAAGTAGCCTACCTTCCTAGCATTTTTTTTATATTGAGTGATTTACTGGGATTCCAGATTCACACTAAAGCAAACACTGCCAGTGGTGAGTCAACTTTACATCATATTTCTCCAAGGCTAATTTTAATAGTTTGTGTATTTCATTTCTGAACATAAAAGATTTATTATGACCAAAACATCTTTTTTGTTTGTTTTTAAAAATATCATTATCCATACTAAACTTTTCATTTGTCACAATCCTGAGTTTATAATAGCTAACCAAGACACTTTGAAAGCAGACATTTCTCTATTGTATTAGTCCATTTCTGTTGCTTATAACTAAACACTTGAAACTGGATTATTTATAAAGAAAACAATATTTATTGCTTACAGTTTCTGAGGCTGGGAAGTCCAAAGTCCACCTGGTGGTGGTGACAGTGACACAGGGGTCTCACATTGCAAGATGATGAAAGCAGAGAGGGCAGAGACAGAGAGCAAGAGGACAACTTCCTCATTCACTCTCCTTTTAAAGCCCTCCGAATTATGCCCATGACCACCATTTTTAATCCATTCACTATGGGATGGTCCTACAATCCAATCACCTCTTCAAGGCACCACCTCTCAATTACCATAATAGACTTTCCCACCCTCAAGAGTTACCACGGAGATTAAGCTTCTAATATATGAAACTTGGGGACATAATTCAAGCATTGGTGAGTTTTTGGAGAGATAAATCAATCCACAACATCTATGTTTCAGATTTTCTGATTTTTTAACATAATCTTTTTGCCCAGAAATTGAAATATGGCACAGTATATTATATTTGTGAACTCATAAAAATTGAGCATCAGATATTTAAAGATACCTTGCATAGGTAACATTTGTCAAATAACATTAAACTAGAGAGTCATTTATTGTGAACTTGATATTTGACAATTGACAAGGTCATCTGATTCATCTAGCAGCTTTAAACATAAGTTGCTACATCCACCCAATAAAACAAAGGCACATGGGAAAACAGAATAACATAGTTATAATTATAAATAATATAGAAAATTATCAGTCTCACATCCTTTTCATTGCATTCCAGGATATACCACAGTTGAAAACAGAACACTGAGATATATTTTGACTACAGCTTTGAGAAAATTATTGCTCAAATTTGAAGGTGTTACAGTGATTGCCAGTGTAAGTTTAATACAATTTTATCATTTCAACTTCATTGCCTAGTAATACTTTCAGTTTTTGTTTAATTTTGTGATAACAGAATTGCTTCTTATCTATTTACTCTTAATCCCACCTCCTGCAGCAAGGAAAATGGGATTTACAATATGATAGTATAACATCAAAGAAATAGATCAGAGCATGTTTACTTGGAAATGAGGCATTATGTTTTAAAAGACACATGTGCATGCTCTTTGTTCTCTCATTGACTTTCTCTTTTACCTGATATTGAAGGATTAAATATCCACAGTATCTCTCCAGTAGTCTCTTGAAATTCCTCCCATATGACTGGGTAGATAGTGATAAAATTCTGTATTATTCAAAAATGTTTTGTTTTCATAGAAATCCAAATCATACTTGCTGTAGTGGATTGAATTGTGTTCCCCACAAACTCCTTGAAGCTTGAATTGTGTCCCCCAAGTTTTAAGCAGTAGAAACTTAGCCCCCACTGTGACTGGTAAGAGGGTGGGAAATCTTACTATGGTAATATTCTTTTTTAAATAAATTACTCAGTTCCAAGTACTTTGTCATAAGCAACATAGACAGACTAATACTCTTGCTTAAAATTAAATAATTCATTGACTTATGTAACCAAAAGTATTGGTTTCAGGTACAGCGAGACCAAAATCCCAGTGATGTTCTGAGAGTTCTGTCATGAATATATTCTTTGTTTATTTCTTAGATTTCCACTCTCGGATTGGTTTACCAGCCCATCAAAAAGAGAAAGATTTATAAAAACTGTAGTGAAAGTCTCTGGGAAAATGTGGCTCAGTTTTGATCCATTTCTGAAGCAAACAAATTGGGGCCTAGACTGCTGTGGTTGACCATGCCTACATTTTATTTTACCATCTCACTAGAGGTCGTGCAGAGCAGCCTCAGCAATATCACATGAGATAGGAGTACAAACAAATGAGGAGTTGAGCCTCCAATTATATCATTTAGCTATTTTTGTGTAATGAAACATTCCAAAGCATGGTGGCATAAAACAATACACATTTATTACGTCTTATAAGTTTATGGACACCTGGGTGATTCTACTGTTGGCTAGATTTTGTTGATTTTGACTGTGCTTGTTTTATATCTGCAGTCATCTCTTGGGTTGAGTGGGGCTGGGTCATGCAAGATGGCTTTGGCTGTTATGGTTTGGCTCTGTTCCACATTGTGTCTCATCCTCCAGAAAGAGACACTGAACTTGTTTTCATGGCAGAGGCAGGTCTTCGAAGGAGAAAGTGGGAAGCACACAAGCCTCTTGAGGTCTAGGTTTAGAATTGCTTGTTGTGTTAGTCCGTTTCTGTTGCTTATAACAAAATACCTGGAACTGGGTGAAATATAAAAAAAAAAAAAAGAAATTTATTGCTTACAGTTTCAGAGGATGGAAGTCTAAAGTCCAAGGAACACATCTGGTGGTGGTGACAGTGACCCAAGAGTCTCACATTGCAAGATAGTGGAAGGAGAGAGAGCAAGAGAGAGCAGAGAGAGAGACAGACTCTCCTCTCTTCTTTGAAAGCCTTCAGAACCATGCCCCTGGCCACCATGTTTAATCCATTCACTACAGAATGGTTCTACAATTTAATCATCTCTTCAAGGCCCTACCTTTCAATAACCATAATAAGATTTCCTACCCTCTTAACAGGCACAGTGGGGGCCAAGTTTCTAATACATAAAACTTGGAGGACAAAATTCAAGCTTCAGTGAGTTTGGGGAGCACATAATTCAATCCACTACATTCTGCCCCTGGCCC
>NW_007730903.1:160153-161049 GCF_000696425.1 Galeopterus variegatus | reverse complement strand
AAGTCCAAAGTTCAAAGTCCCATATGTGAAATTGAAACTAATTATCTACTGCCAAGATACAACGGCGGGACAAGTATAGGGTACATATTCCCATTCCAAAAGGGAGAAATAGGCCAAAAGAGAGGGGTAACAGGTCCTATACAAGTTCAAAACCCAGCAGGGCAGACATTAAATCTCAAAGCTGGTGAATCATGTACCTTTACTCCATGTTTGATGTCCTCTGCATGCTGGTGTGGAGGTTGGGTCTCCAAATCCTTGGGCAGCTCCACTCCCATGGCTTTCCTGGTCTCAGTTGATGCTTTAGCTCTCCCAGGCTGAAGTCCCGTTTTGGTAACTCCACAAGTCTGGGGTCTCTGTGGTGGTCCTGCTCTCATGGCTCCACTAGGCATGGCACTGTTGGGGTTTCTGTGCTGCAACTCTGACCCCACATTTCCACTCAGCATTGCTCTAGCGAAGGCTGTCTGTGGTGACTCTGCCCCTGAGACAGCTTTCTCAGCTCACAGTCTTTTCCATATATCCTTTGAAATTCTGGCTTTCTGCAAGCCTGCAGACCTAAGACCACATGAACTCTGCCAAGGCTTCTGGCTTGTATTTTCCAAAGCTGCACGGCCAGCCAAACCTGAGGCCAATTTAGCCACAGCTGGAGCAGCCAAAGCAGCTGGGGTGCTGGGGTGGGGAGCAGCATCCCAAGGTGGCTCTGGAGAGTGAGCCCATCGAGGGCATCTCAGGCCTGTTCCCCAAGACCGTTTTGTCTCCTTAGTTCTTTGTGCCTGAAATGTAACAGTTGAAATCCCAGAGGCTTCTGCAATGTCTTCAGGGCCTTTTTATTCTTCCCTTGATATTCCTTTTCTTTTGAACTAATCTTTTTAGCTGATGGTCCCTGGGCTGCAGCATCA
>NW_007730903.1:158267-159892 GCF_000696425.1 Galeopterus variegatus | reverse complement strand
TTGATATTCCTTTTCTTTTGAACTAATCTTTTTAGCTGATGGTCCCTGGGCTGCAGCATCACATGCTCTCTGTTTCTTTACCACCTGACCAGGCTGCAAATTTTCCAAATCTTTACACTCTACTTCCCTTTAAAATTCCAGCTTTATGTCATGCCTTTGCCACCATAACTCAGTATAGGCTCTTGCAAGTAGCCATGCAGCTTCCTTAATGCTTTGCTGTTTAGACATTTCTTCTGCCATATACTCCAGTTCACAACTCTTAAGTTCCAACTTCCACAAAGTCTTAGGGTATGGACAGAATGAATCCACATTCCTTGCCAGTTCACAGCATGGATGATCTTTGCTCCAGTTTCCAATAAACTCCTTCCTATTTCTATCTGAGACCTCCTTAGAATGGTAATTACAGTCCATATTTCCATGAGCATCTTGGTCACCGCCATTTAACCAGTCTCTAAAACATTCCAAACTTTACCTGGTTTTCTTGACTTCTAAACTTTCACCAGCATCTAGGTTTTTCTAGTCTGTTCCTCCAAATTCCTCCATCCTTTGCCCCTTACCCAGTTCCAAAGGCACTTCCACATTTTCAAGTATCTGTTATAAGCAATACCCCACCCTCAGTACGAATTCTTTTATTAGTCTGTTTCTGTTGCTCATAACACAATAGTTGAAACTGGTTGATTTATAAAAAGAACAAAATTTATTGCTTATAGTTTCTGAGCCTGGGAAGTTCAAAGTCTATCTGGTTGTGGCAGCAGTGATCCAGGGGTCTCGCATTGCAAGATGGTGGAAGGAGAGAGAGCAGAGAGAGAGAGAGGGACTGTCCTCTCTCTTCTTTTAAAGCCCTCAGAACCCCAACCCTGACCACCATGTTTAATCCATTCACTATGATATTTTCCTAAAATCCAATCATCTCTTCAAGTTTCCAACTTTCAGTCATCATAATAGGATTTCCCACCCTCTTAACAGTCACAGTTTGGGCCAAGTTTTCTTGGGGGACACAACTCAAGCTTCAGTGAGTTTGGGGGGACATGATTCAATCCACTACACTTGTCACATTTACTGCATTGTATCAGCCAGGACAGTTCAAATTCAAGGACAGAGAAGCAGACTTTGCCTTTTAATGAGAGGAGCACAAACTCATAATACAAAGGGCATGTATAGTGGAAAACTGGGAACATTAGTAAAATTAATCTTAAACACCAATAAAGGGAGGCAGTCAAGCTGGGCAGGAGAAATAAATTTTAAAAGGTGTCTTTACTGCTGACTTCAAATTTGGATTGTGGCTTTTGTGGTTAAGACCCTGACTGAGCCTTTGGCCTAAGGCTCATGCCCAGCTCAGCTTTATAAAGTCTCACATTGAGTTCTTCCCACAAAAATAATGACTTCTCAAAGATAATAAAGCAGTACCCTATTTCCCACTACTTTTCTATTTCTTGGCCTGTATCTTCTTGAATAGCTCTATATGGAATGAGTATTTGTCAGAGATGTTTCTGCACCACAGGCTATTAAAAATCAAAACCCAACTCTGATTTCAAATATTGGCTGAAATATTAATTCCAGCCACTTTTCTTTTTCTTTTTTTTTTTTTTTTCCTTTTTGTCTTTTTTCGTGTCCGGCAACGGATC
>NW_007730903.1:155338-156957 GCF_000696425.1 Galeopterus variegatus | reverse complement strand
GTGGGGATGAATAAACTTTATTTTTTAGGATCCAATATTATGCATTTTCCATCACTTTAAACAGATGTTAGGAAAATGTATCAATCAGTTCATTAGAAGAAGGTGATAGTTTGGAAGCCTTGTTGGTAATTCAGACTTCTGTTTCAATTTTTTAAAAGGAATAATATATTATATTTATGCCAATATCCAGAAGTATAAAAGAAAATGCTTAATATCATTATTTTTAGTGTTCTGCTTTGTGTGTTAATTATGCAAATAAATTATTATTTATAATGTTAAGTTCATTTAGCATAATCTTTCAACTGAACGTGTTAGTAGCATTTTCCCCACTGAGGTGGATTTTAATTAGTGAGACTTGAGAAATACATACCATAAGAGGAGACCTGTGCATTTTTCTTTATTTAGGCATAATGGTATAATTCAAACAGACTACCATTTTCTTTACAGAGCACTGAAATCAGACTCTAATTGATGTCTTGGTTTATAGTTCATTACCAGAATGTTAGCCAGTGTGCAAAAAAGATGACCTAAATCTCTACTCTGACAAAATAGAAGCTATTATCATAGCAACAAAGAGCAACACAGGTAAGGCATGTTATGAAGGCTTTAATTCAGTCTCTACCCAGATTATTGTATAAACTAGAGGGTTAATTTACTTTGTAGAATAAATTTGCTTTCCCAAAGATTCAAGTCCATAAATTTATTAAATTATGTTTATATATTTCCATTGAGGCACAAATGTTCTGCTATATGAAAAGCAGAGACAACCAGCACCTCTCCCCCAAATAAAAATAAATTACCTAATTCATAAAACCCAAAATGTAATGTAAAATAATTGAAATAGAGATAACACAAGAAAATNTGGGATCCGAACCCTCAGCGGGAGCGCCACTGCGCTCCCAAGCGGCGCACTGTAGCAGTGCCACTGGGCTGGCCCACCAGCCACTTTTCTATACTTTAAAATTTATAAAAGTGGTTCTTTTATTCTTCAGTAAATTATGTGTTTATTTTGACTATCACTTTTTTCAAGTAAGAAAACTAACTTTCCCAATTAGCAAACTAAACAAATTAGGGACACTTTGTTGAGGGCTGGCCTACCAACACTTTTTAGTGAAACAAAGAGTGGTTAAGCACTAATACCTGGGGAAAAAGGAACAATAGTATTGGGGTGAAAAAAAATCTGTAAAAAGTCTTTTCTACCATGACTGAAATAAAGTTAGTGCTAGCAGGCTCTAGGCACCAGGTGGGATCTTAACGGCAAGTGGTTTAAATGAATGAAATTTCCTTCTTTTACATCATTGCTACCATGATTACAAATTAGGACATTGATACTGACCAACAGGATTGTTTATTTGATCATATTTTATTATGAATGCATATTCATATGTTTTCAGTGGTATCTTAGAAATCTGATGCAATAAATATTCTCACATATATATTAAATACTATTTAAGAAAATAAATAAAAGTTGTTTTAACATATAATTATATTACTTCTTTGGATGAAATAAAGTATCATATTTAACTATATAACAGCAGATGAAGCACTGAGTGTCACCGTGGGGATGAATAAACTTTATTTTTTAGGATCCAATATTATGCATTTTCCATCACTTTAAA
>NW_007730903.1:153082-153868 GCF_000696425.1 Galeopterus variegatus | reverse complement strand
AGAGATAACACAAGAAAATGGGATTCAAAATTTAAATACAAACTTACTGATTATTTTTTCTGTAATTTATTTCTTATCTGTGTATATGTGTTTTATTTTATATTCAGAGTTATTTGGTATCCTGAATATACATTTTTAAATTCTTGAATACAGCTGGAAATTTGACAGCACTGCCACCTTTACAAATACCTTCTGGTATGGAAAAGAGACACAAAATTCTACATAACATAAGAACAAAAAGTTTTGCTTCCATCTTCATGAACTGCATAGACTCCAGTTCTATTTGTGATATATCACAAGTAGATGGAACCTAAAGGCACATTACATGTAAAACCGAATTATTACTGCATGATAAACTACCAGAGAAATGTATTCGTTCTTTCCAACTACTAAATTACTACTCAGTACACTGAATAAGCAATGTGTTATATTGAGTTCTTTGACCTTTCTGTCCTCTTCTTCTTCCAGTTGATTAACAGGTTGGCATCAGCTCAAACCCTTAACAGGCTCACTTATGATATAACATCCAATACTGTATTTAGAAATACATTTTTACTTTTGATTAAAATGTTTAAATGTATCAAGCAATGTTGCTATTTTAGGGTAGGATAGTGTTTGAGTTATTTTTGACCAGAAAAAAGAAAATGTGTTAATCGCCTCTAAAAGCAACTTTTGAATGTGTGTTTGTTAGTTTATTTAAAACCGTTCGTTACAAGAAGTCTTCAGGCTAAGCATGCTTTCTTCAGTCAGAATTAAAGTTAATTTTAATTTTGAACTATGTTAATG
>NW_007730903.1:143677-151806 GCF_000696425.1 Galeopterus variegatus | reverse complement strand
TGTGTTTTGTTTTTAATACAGCAAATAATTACTATACCTTCTGTATATAAGTTCTGTCTTAGTGATTCATAGCTCACGCATGTATATGCAGTGAAAGTGGAAAAACTAGTCAATTACTGAGCTAATTTATCCCCAAACTATTTTCTACAATTAAATTTAACTATCTTATTTTTAAATGAGTTTTATAGCTTTTAACACTAAACTGTAGTTTCTAACTCACTTGTCATAAGAGATTATAAAGTTATTGTTATTGGAGAAAGAACATGATATAAATGTTTTTGTATGATCTGTGTAAAATATTATGCTAATATATATGGTGTGCATATAGAAAATATATTTACATATAGGTACAATTACATTGATATCTGGACAATTTATTATTATATTTTTGAAAATCAGATCATTCTGACTTTTCAACTTACTTGAGATAAGGGTCAAAATAATTGAAATGGCAATTCAGTTAGATTATTTCACATATGTAAAGATAACTTAAATCCTATGTGGCTTTTTATTCTACAAAATGATAAAGACAGACTACCTGTTGTGCAGATTTAATCTAGAATTAGAACTGATCACATTGCTAAATAACAAGGAAGATAATGTGTGTCCTTGAAAAATTACCAAGATTTATTTTCTTCCCCATGGTCACAGTTTCATAACTTCTCACATCCTTGAGATTTTCTAGAGAAAGCTCCTACACAGGTACGTTTGAGTCAAATGTAAAGCTATTAAGTCTTCTTATTTTGAGCTCTTAAAATACTACCGTCAAAGAGAAATGGGATTTCTGCCTACTGACTGCTACTCATATGTTTACCACCTATTCTTCTGCTTTCCTCAAAGTATCATTGCATGCTTATATCTGAACATTTGTATCATATTATTTCTGCAAATCAAAGAATTAAGCTCCAATTATATTTTTATCTCTAAAAGAGAAATCTAAACATAATTTGGAAAATACATTATATTTTTGCTCTGAATTATTCAAAATAACTCAAAGTAAAATATTTCTTGAAAAAATACATAAAAATTATTATATGCTTAGTTATAATAATGAAAACTTTCAGAGTGGGTACCATGTCTTGTTTATCAAATTAATTTGCATAGGGTTTAACCCAATATCTGACACAAAGTAGACACATAGTAAATCTTCTGAGAAAAAAGATTCAGATATTAATTTCTAGGATGGTATCTAGTCTTTCTATACACTAATTCTGATTCCTCAGTCTAGTATGGAGATTATGTATACTGTATAGTATGATAGTGTAGGAGTGAATAAACAACACCACTTTTTTTTCTAAAGAAAAGCTCAAAATTACTTTGGTTAAACAAGGTTTGGTTTAACCTTTTTACTTAGTTATTTAGGTTTAAAACTAAACCTTTTTAATTAGTTATAAATAAAGATCAGAAAACACCCTTATCCTATGACTGTTATAGAAAAATATTCTCTAAGAACCTCAGTACAGTCCAGGCACTGATGATTATAATATAATTATTATAATAATAAAGCTGTTGCCTCTGCCAATTCAACTAAATTATAAGTGGATTATATTTCAAAATTTATACTGAAAGTAATGTAAATTCGGAATAGTGATTTCTACTAATTTATTCAATGATACTATGTTATAATGCTGGGGATAAATATTAAACAAAGCAATACAATGACCTGACCTCATCAGATATACAAGTCTAATTTTTCCTAATACATCTTATGCTTGGTGAAGAGCATTCCTTTCTGTAGCAGATTGTGCTTTCCATAGATAGCCACAATACTTTCCTACTCATATAATCTTCTTACAGTAACTTTGAAATCCCTTCTATCGAGTGTTAAGGTTTGTGACTCAGCCCCCTGAAACTGAGCAGAACATGAGACTGATTAAGCTAATAAAACATGGTGAAAGTGACCCTGCATGTCTTCTGTGATTAGATCATATTAAAGCCATGAACATCTATCTTGTTTCCAGAGATGCTCCCACTTGGAATCCATCCACTATATTGTAAGGAAACTCAAATTAGCCCGCATGGAGCGATGTTTCAAATGACAACCTGCTGACATCCCAGCTGATGATCAGCATCAACCCCCTCTCACGTGAGTGAAGCCGCCTCTTGATTGTCCTCATCCTCAACCATTGAATCACCTCTAGCTTTCATGACTTTCCAACTGAAGCCCATACCTTGCAGAAAAGAGCAAAGATCTCCCCCTGTGCTGACCAAGAAGGCAGGTTTCTTCCTGATTATAAGCTCCGACTTCTCTTTTCTTAGAACATTTACTTTAGAAAACTTGCAATTGAAAATTCTTTCTCTTTCCTTCTCCCAGTCCCTTGAGAAAAGAGCAAAGATCTCCCCCTGTGCTGACCAAGAAGGCAGGTTTCTTCCTGATTATAAGGTCCAACTTCTCTTTTCTTAGAACATTTACTTTAGAAAACTTGCAATTGAAAATTCTTTCTCTTTCCTTCTCCCAGTCCCTTGCCAGTTTTACAACCCAGGAATGTCTTTCTCAGAGACCTGGGAGCCATCTCTTTGAAATATAATCATTTAAGAAGTTATTGTCCCTATCAATGAGGCTCTGTGGAAGGACAGGATCATAAGTTAAAATACCAAACACAGATGAACTAATAACTTTGACCAACTTCCCTGCTAATGTCCTCCAGCACTTTTTCCATTAGCTTATTAGAACATTTAAAAATCCTCTTGCCCTTTGTTTCAGCAAATTTGAGTTTAATCTCTCTCCCCTATTGAAATAGTCTTGGCCATATTGCAATAGTCTTGAGTAAAGTCTTCCTTTCCATTTTTAACAAGTGTCAAAGGCAATTTTTCTTTTACAATTACCTGATTGAACTTTTAACTACAGAATGAATGTACATTATACATTTTTTATGCCATTAGATTTAAGAATATTTAGTATTCGAAAGTCGCATTTAGAACAGTTTTTTTGCAAAAAAAAAAAAAAAAATTGCCAATGTGACTTTCACTTGAAATATTATAAAAATTAAAAATATGAAAGAAAAATAAAATGGGAAATCAAATTGGAATTTTATGGAAGTGTGTGTTTTTGAAAATGTCCATGCTAAAGTGCTACAGTGGTTGATAAATTTGACCAAAACACCNCTACAGAATGAATGTACATTATACATTTTTTATGCCATTAGATTTAAGAATATTTAGTATTTGAAAGTCGCATTTAGAACAGTTTTTTTGAAAAAAAAAATTACCAATGTGACTTTCACTTGAAATATTACAAAAATTAAAAATATGAAAGAAAAATAAAATGGGAAATCAAATTGGAATTTTATGGAAGTGGGTGTTTTTGAAAATGTCCATGCTAAAGTGCTACAGTGGTTGATAAATTTGACCAAAACACCCAAGACAAAAATATAAAAACTGTAACTAAATTTTTAAAAAATGAAATAACAGTATTATTTCAATGCAAGTAATTAGAACAGAAAAAGTCAAGATTAAAAATTTTTAATTGATCTTTTTTTCCCAATATACCACAATCCCTCCATTAACCTTTAGCCACACAAAACTAGCATCATTCATCCCCCAATGGAGGAAACTATTCACCTTCTCTTGACCAGCACTTGGAATGATGACTACTGCTAGAGAAAATTTATGACCAAGAAGATTATAGCCACCTTTTATCCTTTGTCACTACTATTTGCTTCAAATGATACTTGATCACTACTGTCAATTCTATGGTGGCCCTAATCATGATGTCTCTTTCTCAACTGAAATTTCAAACCTTCTCACTCTCTTCAAGTGGTCTTTATTCAACTCTCTTTTATTCCTCAGTGTAAATAAAAGCCATTAAGCCAATTATATTGTTGACTCATCTGTTTTATTCCATTTCTCCAGTTTCAGAGAAAAAGACGCCATTTCTTCTGTCTTAGACCGGTTCCTTTACCTACACTCTAAACCCCAACTCTTCCCACCTTCTCATTGCAAGCTAACACCTTAATGTAGAGACAGACAATAATAAAAAGACGCCATTTCTTCTGTCTTAGACCGGTTCCTTTACCTACACTCTAAACCCCAACTCCTCCCACCTTCTCATTGAAAGCTAACACCTTAATGTAGAGACAGACAATAACAGATGCTAAGATTTTTATAGATACTGTCAGTAATTATAATAGATTTTCTTCACTTTCATTCATGTTACTTGATTTCTCAGCACCATTTGAAAGTGTATATCAGCACCCCAAAAGCTTAGGCAACAAAAACAAAAATTAACAAGTGGAACAACGTCAAACTGAAAAGATTCTGCACAGCAAAAGAAACAATCAATAGAATGAAGGGACAGCCTATGGTTCGGAGAAAAGATTTTTAAACCATATATCTCATAAGGTGTTAATATCCAAATAATGCTAACAACAACTCAATAGCAAAAAAAAAAAAAAAAAATCAAATCCAGAACAAAATATCATCTCACCTCTGTTAGCATGGCTATCACCAAAGAGACGAGACATAAGAATTGTTGGCAACAGTGTGGAGAAAGAACACCCTTGTACATTGTTGGGGGAAATGTAAATTGATACAGCAATTATGAAAAACAGTATGGGAGTTACTCAAAAAAGTAAAAATAGAGCAATCCTTCTTCTGGGTATAAACCCAAAGGAAATGAAATCAGCACCTTGTACAGAGATCTGCATCCCATATTCATTACAGCATTACTCAAAGTAGTCAAGATTTTGATACAATCTAACTGGCTGTTGACAGATGAATGAATTTCAAAAATATTGTCCACATAGGAGAAATGCTACACAAAATGGGAGTGGGCAGCCCGTTTTGAACAAAATTACAAAGGCACAGGCAACTAAACCAAAAATAGACAAATGGGGCTACATCAAACTAAAAAGCTTGTGCATAGCAAAGTACATAATCAACAAAGTGAAGAGAAGACCTGGAGAATGGGAGAAAGTCTTTGCAAAGTACACATCAAAAAAAGGAGCTAATATTCAGAATATCTAAGGAACTTAAACAATTCAACAGAGAAAAAAAAATTAAAAATGAGCAAAGGACCTGCACAGACGTTTCTCAAAAGAAGACATACAAATAGCCATCAGGCACATGAAAAAATGCTCAACATCACTATGCATCAGAGAAATGCAAACTAAAACCAAAGTGAGATATCATCTCACCTGAGGTAGAACGGCTAGTATCCCAAAGAAAGAAAATAACAAATGTTGATGAGGATGTGGAGAAAAGGGAACCCTCCTACATTTTTGGCTGGAACGTAAGTTAGTACAGCCAATTTACATTGTGGAAAACAGTATGGATGCTCCTCAGAGAATTAAAAATTGAAGTACCTTATGACCCAGCTATCCCACTACTGGGTATATACCCAAAGGAAATTAAATCGATATATCAAAGAGACACCTGCACTGCCATGTTCATTGCAACACTATTCACAACAGCCAAGAGACGGAATCAACCTGAATGCCCATCAATAGATAAATGGATTTTAAAAAGCTGTGATATTCATAAGTAATGGAATACTATTCAACTATATATATATATAAAAATGAAATACTGTCATTTGCAGCAAGATGTGTGGAGCTGGAGACCATGATGTTAATTGAAGTAAGTCAGGTACAGAAAGACCAATACTATATGATCTCACTCATGTGGAATAAAAAAAAAAAAAAAAAAAAAAAAAAAAAAAAAAAAACGATTCTCATAGAAGTAGATAGTAGAATAACAGTTACCAGAGATTAGAGGAGAGGGTAGCAGGAGGAAGGGGAAGGGGAATAATACTTCATTATTATCATTGAAATAGTATATTGAAATAAGTTTCAATAATTTGTATACTATACATATTATGCTCATATACAATATATTAATATATTATACTGATATATCATTTTAATATATTGAAATAAATTTTAATAATAATAAACTATTATTCAGCCTTAAAAACTATACTGCCTTTTGTGACTCCAAAAGCAACTACATGTCATGGCAAAAGAAAGATAATCTTCAAAACTTCCTCACACCAGAAACCAGAGGGCAGAAGAGTGGGGGAAAGGGGAGGTATTATTTCAATAATAATAATGAAATGTTATTCAACCTTAGAAATGATACTGACATTTGACAACATGGATTAACCAGGAGGACATGATGCTAAGTGAAATAAGCCAGACACATAAAGACAACTACTTCATGATATCACTTACAAATGGTATCGAAAAGAAAGTCTAATATATAGAAACAGAATAGAACAGTGGTTACCAGGGACAAAAAAGGGGAGAAAATAGAGAGAAGTAGGTCAAAGTCTAAGTGAAATAAGCCAGACACATAAAGACAACTACTTCATGATATCACTTACAAATGGTATTGAAAAGAAAGTCTAATATATAGAAACAATAGAACAGTGGTTACCAGGGACAAAAAAGGGGAGAAAATAGAGAGAAGTAGGTCAAAGGGTACAATCTTGCAGGTATGCAGGATGGATAAGTCGAGAGAGTGAATGTACATCATGCAGACNAAAAAAAAAAAAAAAAAAAAAAAAAAAAAAAAACGATTCTCATAGAAGTAGATAGTAGAATAACAGTTACCAGAGATTAGAGGAGAGGGTAGCAGGAGGAAGGGGAAGGGGAATAATACTTCATTATTATCATTGAAATAGTATATTGAAATAAGTTTCAATAATTTGTATACTATACATATTATGCTCATATACAATATATTAATATATTATACTGATATATCATTTTAATATATTGAAATAAATTTTAATAATAATAAACTATTATTCAGCCTTAAAAACTATACTGCCTTTTGTGACTCCAAAAGCAACTACATGTCATGGCAAAAGAAAGATAATCTTCAAAACTTCCTCACACCAGAAACCAGAGGGCAGAAGAGTGGGGGAAAGGGGAGGTATTATTTCAATAATAATAATGAAATGTTATTCAACCTTAGAAATGATACTGACATTTGACAACATGGATTAACCAGGAGGACATGATGCTAAGTGAAATAAGCCAGACACATAAAGACAACTACTTCATGATATCACTTACAAATGGTATTGAAAAGAAAGTCTAATATATAGAAACAATAGAACAGTGGTTACCAGGGACAAAAAAGGGGAGAAAATAGAGAGAAGTAGGTCAAAGGGTACAATCTTGCAGGTATGCAGGATGGATAAGTCGAGAGAGTGAATGTACATCATGCAGACTATAGTTTCAATGTTGAATACTGAAAATTTACTGAGAGTAAATTTTAGGTCCTCTTACCACAATAAAAAAGTAATTATGGAAGGTGATAAACAGTATAATTTGCTTGAATGTAGTAATCATTTTATTACATGTATGTATGTATGTACGTATATGTATATCAAGATATGTTGATCATCTAAATACATACAATTTAAAAGTCAGAAAAAAGGCATGTATAGAAAATTGTGTATCTGAAAAAACTTCCATCCATTTCCAGTACTTCTCTGATTTCTCAAGTTTTTACATTTCACTAGCTCTACTCATCCTAGCACTCTTCTTTCCCCACTATATTTATTCTGCCCATCCCTGTGACTTTAACTCCCAATTATATACCTGCATCTCACAAAACTACAATTTCTGCAAAGACCTCTTGGCAAAACTCGACATATACACCCAACTCTCTACTTGAATATATACACTTATATCTTATTGGCAAGAGAAAAGCTGAGGAGAAGTTTTTGTCACTATCAAAGAGAAGATTAGAAAACAGGAAAAGGAGGAATATTAAAAAGAAAAAAAATACATGATGTGTGACAAAGAGGTTCTCAAATGCGAATGAACCACAGTGTCAGATGAGTAAAGGAAACAGGGTCAGCGTAGTGCATATTATGTCTGCTGAAGAAGCAAACGGGAATGCATAAAAAGAAGTATGTAGGTCAAGTTCCTGAAATTTCTACCTGAAAATGTTGATAGAGGATCTCTGCTGTGCTATTAAAAAAGGAACAAGGCTAAGAACGATGATGGGGGTTATTTATTCTGGAGTAAGAGAAGTAATTTTTAAAAACTTTCTGTTTTATAAAATATTATGTACTGTAAATCATTATTAAATTTCAGATTCTACACTAAAAATTTTGAGTATATTAACTCATTTATCCTAACAATTGTGTTAGTAATTAGTGATTCTTATTATCT
>NW_007730903.1:141689-142235 GCF_000696425.1 Galeopterus variegatus | reverse complement strand
TGACAGTCTGTTGAAGCACAGAAAGGCAGATATTGATTCTTAAATTACTGAACCCCTGCTACCTATATGTTCCACTGATTCTGTCTGTTTCTTTTCTTATTGGCATAATTATACTAAGGATAATTTGTGTTTCAGTTCAGTCAGAATAGGATTTCAACACATTAATTTTGGGGAGACACAAATAATCCAACTATAGCAATTTGAAACTCCAGTCGTTCCCCAAAACTGGACCCTCTAAAACCTCTTCCTTCCCATTGTTCCCACTCCTCCTTCCCCCTTTTGCCATCTTCAATTTTCCCTCAGTCCCCTTGAATCCTTTGATATGTTGTCCTTCAAACCCTACCTCTTCAATCCCTATGTTCACCCCTACTAGACTTTTCCCACTCCAACCTTTCAACTCCTTACAGTCATGTGAACATTAGGCCCATGTCCCACACTGCAGGTTCTCAAGGGACTCAGAGACTCCAAAAGAAACTACATATAAGGACGAAAGACAACCTTAAAAGCCTCCTCCACAAATATTTGGAAAAGCTATAGCCCTCATAT
>NW_007730903.1:134592-140415 GCF_000696425.1 Galeopterus variegatus | reverse complement strand
GTAAGCATTTATATAAGTTAAATATTTATAAAATTCCAAGATATATAGAAACTAACCCAAAAGCTTTTTAAGTTCACATAAATTGCGTAAATTTTTGGCACATAAGACTAGCTTGCTATTACTGTTTTAATAAAAACAGGTATGTCTTTTGAGTTATCAATGTTAAGTATAATACAAGCATACATTTTTATACTTCTTGGGTTAACTATTTAAACAAGGTAATATTATATTTACTAGATATTTAATATTATAAAAATTGTAAATTTAACCTAAGAACAAATGCTCAGGTACATGCATATCAGAGCAGCAGTAAAGCAAAAACCTTATGTATTTAGCTTTTTTAGCTAATTGCTTTTGAGATACTTGGCTAACATACATATGAAGTAAAATTAGTTAACAGTTAATAAAATAAAAATAATTAATAGTTAATAGTTAACTTCATTTTGAGAAAATGGCTAGCTTTGTTAAATCTTATAAAGTGTGTGCCCAAAAAGTTTCCAAAATATTTTTAGTAACTTACAACCTTAAAATTATGCTAAATTAAACTAAGTAATAAATATTTATTAAGTATCTAAATCATTTCTAAGTAAGATAAACTACTGAAACATTAATTGCCTCGTATAGGTTTAAGTTCATACTAGCATACTTTTGGCTTCTTATTTATATACAGTACAGACAGGCTAAATATACTTAAGTGTGTTAATAAATATGGTGGAGGAATATATTAGTGACAATTAACAGTTCTTCATTTCCTAATTTTCCCTGTGGAAGAAAGATTACTACTGGTTAAAAATTATAATTGTCTGGCTGGTTAGCTCAGTTGGTTAAAGCATGGTGCTATAACACCAAGGTCCAGGGTTCAATCCCTCTAACAAACAGCCACCCAAAAATAAAAAATAATAATAATAAAATAAAATTATAATTAGTGTATATAAATGAAACTACTAAAATAATGAGAATATAAGGGAAACCGTATTGCATGAAAAGTATACAAAGTATGTAGAATGTGTTTTTGTTAAGGAAAAAAGACAGTGATTTTGTTCTAAAGTAGAATGACTGTTTGTTGAGAATGAGAGAGTTTGAAGATAAAGGACAAAAGCTGAATGGTTAAAAAAAGTTGTAGAAGGTTGTGGGAAAGGAATCTTGGAAAAGGCATCTTATCTTCTATATTCAAAGCTAGCTAAGATAGGATGGATTAATTTATAATCATTTAAAACAAACTTTAATGTTAAAGGTATGTGGATAAAAAATAAGGTTTAGTTTTCTCTGTGTTAAAATTACAATGTTTTCTGGGATTATTGGTCTACACTTACAACATTGTAAAAGGTTTTCTTCACATTTTAAGTAACTTGACTTGAACACAAAAGTTCTGTGCGTTACCTGAATAATTCTCTGTGTTTTATGTTAAACTCTATGTATTTGATTCTTTAAGTGAAGTCTTCTCACTTTTTGAAAGAGCTAAAGATTTTTTACACTCATGATATCTCCTGTAGTTGCAATTGAATTCTTTTATTGCCACTTTGGTCAAATAGGTAGCTAAGTATTGTTTCACAGTAGTCTAGGATCTTATTTAGTCAATGGTTCTAACCTTTTGACAGTTTTAGCAATGTTGTCTTCCCAAAATCAAATCATAAATAAAATCTTGATCTTGAACTGACCTAAAGATTTCCCAGAGGGCCTCTGAAAAATTTCAAAAAATTTGTTCTTTCACTTGTAAAAAATGAAATGTTAAAAATAATTAGGTTTATTTGATATGTTCAGTTGCATGAAAAATGTTGTCAAATAAAAAGAGATGCTTCAACCTTTCATATATGTATATATATATATATGGGCAAACATTATTAATGCAAGTATTTTGTAAATTTCATAAACTTCCTTGAAATGTATCAATACTTTTGCTGTCTCTGATATGTTTTGATATAATATGATCATAATTCTTGTTAGTATTTAAAATGTTGTATGCCACAGAAATAACTACATTTCCTTCTCAAATAAACTCTCATCAGACCTTTAACCACAGCCGTTTTAAGCTTTGAAATACACAGGTAGTTTTTGTTTTACTCTTATTTTTCTCTGAAAGCACTTGCAATCAGCTATAGGCCAGAATGCTTCATCTTCAGCATAAGAGATTGTCTCAGAGACCCATGGAAAAAACTACGAAGCTATCTGGAGTACAGACTTCAGACGAAATTGCTTGAGCAACTTTGCGACTATACCACTGGACTGAATAAGAATGTCCAGAACTCCAGTGGTGAAGCTGACAGGTTCATAAAACTGCTAACTCAAGATCAAGCAGAACGTGAATTAATTACTGGGAATGAATGAACTGATGAACAGTGACTATCGTTTTTTATGACTTGTGTTTGGAATATTACTGGGTTTTAATGTTCTATTTTTCACATTTAAGGAAGTCCTTTTTTCTTTTAAACTATCTGTAATTTACAGCAATTTAGCAGATTATACCTTTGTAAACATAAAACATTTACCTTTTCTCCCTGCCTGATAACTCCAGAATTCAGAAAGTCTTATTAAGTGTTCTTATTTTTATGGAAACATAATTGTTTGCTTAAATTCAATAACAATCTTTCCAGGTGTATCAGGACATACTCAGAAACATTAGGTATATGACCAAAGCTTAGACTGGGATCTGATATTGAGAATGATGTGCATAGAATCAGATATAACCCAACAGTTTTAAGGAAAAAAGGTAGACATTATGGAGATAATGCTTACAAATCCTTCTTGGAAAAACCTGATGTATTCTAACCCTAACCCCAACCGTCACCTTACCTTCTAGCCCTGTATTTGAAGTTGAGCTCAGTCTCTCTCCCCTATTGTAGTAGGTTTGACATCTATCACAACAGTCTTGAATAAAGTCTTCCTTACCATTTTGACAAGTGTCAGAGTAATTTTTTCTTTAACAAAACTTTCAGGCATAGTCTACATACACACCACTTCATCATTCCAGTATGAAAAAAAAATGAAGCACTTGGAGTAAAATCAAATTAAAACTCAAAAAAAGGTAAAAAGAAAGGAAAGAAAGAAGGAGGAACGGAAAAGGAAAGAAAGAAAAGAAAACAAGTCAAATCTTTATTTGGGAAACTACACAAAATATAAATTCTTAGCTTTGCCTGAGGTAATTTCCTCCTTTTCTAGAAATAATATGCTTTTGTACAAGAAAGTGCATGAGATTAGGCTTCAGGCTACCTTGGGTTTGATTGCTGCCTTTGAAGAAGACAAGTTGAACAAACCCAGGAATGTTCCATAAACTACATGATATTCAGGATATGAGTGAATGAGAAATCATCCAGCCTAAGGTCTGATAACAGGAATTTAGTAAGAGTATGATTTTTTTCTCTACCCAAATTCAGTTATGCCTGAGTCTTCCTTCGATGTCCCCCATACACTCAGCCCACAGCACTGAGTCCACTCTCCCACTATTGCACCTCTGCTGCTGCTCTTCCTTGGTTGGAGTGCAGTGTGAAAAAGGAACAAACACGTCTCAGAGGGAATTTGGGTTCATTTCAAAAATGTGCACAGCCTAACAGATATAAGTACATCAGATGTGACGTGCTTATAAAGGAGACACTAAATAGTGTTTTTTAATGCCTCAGTTTCTTTCACATCGTGGCAAAAAAAGAGGTTTCATTAATTTGTTCAGGCCAATAACATACTGTTTGGTAAATCATCCTATAATGGTATTAAGTAGTATCCAAGTCTGCTATCCATCAAAGTAAAGACACAATTCTTTCTTTTTAAGTCTAAAATGCTTAGCTAACTTCAGAGCTTGATTTATTTAAATCTGACTGAATTGAAGGCTAAGGTTTATTGCTATATTATTCTGTATCCAATACTGTTTTTCTTTTTTTAAAAAAAAGTATTTTAAATGCAAAGAACACCAAAGCTAAATAGATAGGAAACTAGAAAAGCGGCTGTTCCATGATAAATGAAGTAGGTTATTACAAATATAATAAAAGTTAAGAAATCATAAAGTGTTCTCTACAGGTGCTAATTTCACTACTTCAGTGAAATTAATAAGACTCTCTATAAAACAGCAGGAGATCCTTAGATTACACGAGTAATCAGCAAGAAAATTTATTGTGGTTTCATGAAGCATAAAATGTTTGTGTAATATATGCAAAAGTGGTACTTTATTCTCCGCAGTGAACAATTCTCAGTCCTTATAATAGAAAAATATTTAATAGTTTGACACCTCTTGAGGCATAGTTTTTAAAAGTTGTTCAAGTGTGATTAATTTGACTAAAACCAAATAACAATGTGGTAATGCTGAATCATTTAAAACTACTGGAGGATCTAATACATTAACATTATTACATAAACAAGTGGAAAAATAAAAGGACATCTTTCTTTCCATTTTGAGATATAGGCCATGGTCTAGAACAATCCAGAGCACATAGTTATTTTTCAGAAAATATGTGTTTAATAAATTATGAGAAAAATGAATGAGTAGAAACTAACTAGAAGGACTTGCTCCAAAACTTGAGAAGTAACTGTTAAGAAAGCTAACTGGTACTTAGAGTATAATGTTTTCAAAGGGCATTAAAGCAGATAACACTTGACTTTAGAGTATAAACTTTAGAATACGTATTTTACACTTAACTGAGTTTAATCAAATCCTATATTTTACTTTGCTTCATATTGCTGGGAAAATGATATGCATTTTTATTTAGGATCTTTTTCTCTCTCTTTTTTATTTATTGATGCAATGCATTTGTTCTACATATATGTTCCTCAAATTGCATATACTTAGGCTTTGGGGAATAGATGCCTTTGGAGAGCACCCTTGGTTAACACAGTTGTATATCCAATTCAATGCTTAGTAAACAGTGTGTGGTAATTTCTATTAGCTCCCCTTCTTTGTGAAAGCAACCGAGATCTCTCAAGAAAGATTTCGTTGAAAATCATATTCCTCTAAATACCAAAATTGGAAATTCAATCTGGGATTTTTTCTGTAGCCCTAGCTGCAAAATAATTCTTGGGAATATAATAAATGGTATATAAGCAAGAGAAAACTGTGGAGGGTACTAATATTAATAAAGCAAATGTATTTCACAGGGCCTAGCTTCCAAGTTCCTATAGCTTCAGGTATAACTTAACTTTTTAGAATTGCACATAGAAATGTTAAGCTTCTGAAAGACAGAAAACTTTCCCTGGGCTAAAGTCTTTTGTAGACAAAGAATTGTAACACAGCAAAATTTCTGGCTCTAAGGGCAGATGTACTTGGTGTAGCTAATCCTAATGATTGTTGCCATGACAATTATCTTACTGTTCTTTTTGTAATCACCTATGTTCCTTTTCTGTAACTTTCTGGCCTGGAGAATAAATATTGAGAGGAAACCCTAGTTTGGTGTTAATTTTCTGAGGAATGCTGTTCTCCTGAGGGTTCCTGAAAATTAATGCCTTTGGGGCCTCTCACTGCTCAGAAGAAATGGGCTATGAGTAGTCCTTCGCGTCTTCATCACCCTGGGAGAGGCGACAAATGCCCCATGTGAGGAATTTTGACTCCACGGGTCAGAGACTAACCTGCCAAGCCTTGTAAAGAAAAGGACGTCTGACATTTATATTTGCACATTGCAGTAAGGGAATGCTCATCCTGGTAAGGGAATCACAGATGGCTCTAGATTAGTGTTACATGCCTGTGGCAGGTCGAGCTAGCTTCCAACCCAAAGGTTTTTTTCTCTTTCTTTCACTTTTAAAATATGGAAAATTCTTTAACAAAAGGGGAGGCTCATCATAAATTACAACTCCAACGTATCCTTTAAGCAGCCAGTTATAAAGTAATTGAACAGCAGCTTGTAAAAC
>NW_007730903.1:131971-134493 GCF_000696425.1 Galeopterus variegatus | reverse complement strand
TCTTTCTTTCACTTTTAAAATATGGAAAATTCTTTAACAAAAGGGGAGGCTCATCATAAATTACAACTCCAACGTATCCTTTAAGCAGCCAGTTATAAAGTAATTGAACAGCAGCTTGTAAAACTGTTAGTGGTTATTAGACAAATATGTCCTTGGTACCACAAGGAAGGGAGACTTGACATAAAAATTTGGAAATGAATTGGTCACTGGTTAATTTATACCATGGGTCTCATCAAGGCATCCTGTCTAACAGTTTGGAATCTATGTCAAGTCGTTCTGAGACCTATTCTAGACCTTAACAAAAAACAAAGACATGTTTATGTCACCGAAAAAGGATAAAACTTAATCTTTGTCAGTGACTGAAAAAACTTTAAATTGGACAAATTAAAGTAAAAGAAGTTAATGTTTTTTTGCAATGTTGTTTTTGTTTGAGCATGTTTTCTTTTCTGGACTGCATGTGCTTCTCTTCTTTGCCAAAGACTCTGAGGCTTTATGAAAAACACAGCCCTGGTGCCAACCAGACCTCCTTTTGGGTCTGCTGCTTTTCTCTTGAAACCCCCAAAATCTATGGCCTTATCTCTATCTCTATCTCTGTTTGCTTTTTACCTCAGCCTTATGCTAAGTAACCCATTTGAAAAACAAAAATTCTAAACTAAAATCAACCAGTTTTGTTACCTTATTTTCTCTAAAACAGAGTGAAGCCTCACAGATAAGCTTTAACATTCTTTAGAAAAACAATTTAAACTTGACTGTCCTTTTATACTAGTGAGTTTTCTATTTTATCTGTCCTTATTTTATTTTAAACAAAACCTATAAAATCCTTATTAT
Source organism: Galeopterus variegatus (assembly GCF_000696425.1). NCBI lineage: Eukaryota > Metazoa > Chordata > Mammalia > Dermoptera > Cynocephalidae > Galeopterus > Galeopterus variegatus. The sequence goes on along the minus strand of NW_007730903.1, from coordinate 133,665 downwards.
TTCTGTTTATGTCTACATATATATGTACATAAATGTACGTTATGTCATGTCTATATATGTTTGTATTATCTGCATGGCAACAAATTGGCTTATAATTAATGCATGCTCATTAAATAAATAAGTATACTTTTCAAGTTCACATGACTATAATTTTCTAAAGTTTTGATAAAATAAATATATTTTCAAAATTTTATTTAAATCTTTTGCCTAAATTTGTCTTCAGGTCAACAGGTTTTGTGGTATGTTTAATACTTGTTTAATTTGTTTAAGGACTAAAAGCTATAAGAGAACTGGCTTCTGGGCTTCTCCCAAAGCTCTACACATGTCTTGTTGTTAGCTTGTTTTTGGTTTTAAGCCTCTAAATTCTGGACACTAAACAGAGGGCCATGGTGAGATCAGAGGACATAATGTGTCCACAGTACATGGGTCATCAGCTGCAGGACAAAACACAATATATCTCCTCTTTATCTCAGCTCTGCCTCCTGGACATGGTGGAAGAAAAGGTATCTTTTAGACATTATCTTTGTGAATGCTGCCCTCTGCCTTAAGCTCCACATGGCATCTCTGGATTCCACATGGCCCTAAATGCCACATGGGAACTTGGGACCCAGGACGGCTAGTGAAAGGGGACCTAAGCCCAATATCTCAAAGGCCCTAGTTAATGTTATCTGATAAGGGTATAGATTTAATACACCAAGTTTTTGGCTGGGAAACCATAAATATTTATTTGGTAAAAATATCTGAGGCTCAAACTGGGCTTTGTGTAATCTGCTCTGGCTTACAGACCCCCATTTACTAACTTGACTGTATTAAATGTCCTTATCAGCATACATCTTTGCCTGGGTGTACTAATCAAATAGGATTACATTTGTCTTTGCTAGAGTTTTTTTTTTTAAGTTGTGAACCCAGCCAAAACCAGAAAAACCTTTCTATAATTTTTAAACAAATGACGCCAATTTAACATTTACAGAGAAAAAACAAGTATGTAAAAAAGAGGTGATATAAAGAAAGCTATGGATATAAAGATGTAGTTATGGTTAAAAAGGCTAAAAAATTAACTTTTATGTGAAAAAGCATCTGGTACAGTGTGTTTTTGTCCTAGAGTAAAATAACTGGCTATTTAAAAGGTAGAATGTATAGGACAAAAACAGAAAGTCCGAGTAAATCATGATAATGGTTTGTGTGGATAAGTTTGTTAGAGAGGTTTTACAGTAGAAGGATTGACTGGATTTGAAGGCAAACTATATATGAGTTTTTCTAAAAATTAATACAAAAATATTCTATACAGAGTTAAAGTTTGCTCTCCTACTTTGGAACAACCAGATTTCCTAAAAGCACTGACCTGCTAATAAAAAATTATAAGAGGTTTTCTTTATCCTTTAAATAACTGGTCTGGGAAACTTTTTTCATGTTTTATCATGATAATTTCTTGTGCTCTCTGCCTTTAAATTCCTTTGTCACTTGGTTTTATTTTGTAGTGATTTGTGATCTTATTTAACTGTTTTAAGCCTTTGTTATTTGACAAACTTTCCAAAACCAAATTCTAAAAGCTCAGCCTTTTGACTTAAACTAATTTTGAGGGATTCCAAGGGCCCCTGGAGCTTCTCAAACAAACAAACAAACAGACAGACAGACAATATGTGTGTGTGTGTGTGTGTGTGTGTGTGTGTGTGTGTGTGTGTGTGTGTGTGTGT
>NW_007730903.1:121967-131513 GCF_000696425.1 Galeopterus variegatus | reverse complement strand
CTTAAACTAATTTTGAGGGATTCCAAGGGCCCCTGGAGCTTCTCAAACAAACAAACAAACAGACAGACAGACAATATGTGTGTGTGTGTGTGTGTGTGTGTGTGTGTGTGTGTGTGTGTGTGTGTGTGTGTNAACAGACAGACAATATGTGTGTGTGTGTGTGTGTGTGTGTGTAAGAGATGTATCAAAACCAATAGGCTTATTTGATAGATATATGTATATATGTGTGTATATTAGGCTATTTGTAAAACATAGTCAAAACAAGAAATAATGTTTGAACTTCTTTGATTATACTAAGATGTTATTAATATGTGTTCCAAAATCTTGTAAGGTTCTTGGAAATCTGTGTCCTGATATAAATGCTAACAGTCATAATCTTGGTTCAATTATAATTTTAAAATATTATGTCTTCAAATATTTCACACACAAAAAAGTGACAGGTACAATTTCCTGACAAACTTTGAGTTCATACGTTTGAATTGAATTTCCAAAATTCTAATGAAGAAACTGATGAGTTTGTGAAATTACTCACCAAGGTCAAAACAACATAAGTTAATTACATAAAACTAATGAACTGATTAAAAAGAATTGTAGGTTTTTACAATTTTTAATTTGAAACATCGTTCATTAATGTCTAGTTTTCCAGATTTAAGAAAACTCTCTCTCTTAAGCTATCTATAACTAACAGCAGTTTGATAAAATATAATTTGAAATAGAGATAAAAGCAATTGTTTTCTCCCTATTTGATCCCCCCTGAATTTAAAAACTTTTAGTGTCTTTATGATTATTATGACAATGTGGCTATTTTCATAAGTTCAATAAAGATTGACTCTCTCTTTGTAACAGGATATAATTAAAACTTTGGTTATAAAATAGCATATCTCTTCTAAGTTCCTGACCCCTCTTCATGTTGCCCTAATTTGGTCTAACTGCTGTTTCCTCTTGCTGTTTCATCTTTCCCTCTGACGTGGGACATGACAACCTGGGAATGAGGCTTCCCAGCACCGAGGGATCTATACAAAGAAAAGTAAAACCTTTTCAATCAGAAAATTGATCACCAATGCTTTTATAAGGAATACTTTGATCATAAAGGGGGAAATGATATTTTGTCTACAAAAGCAGTTCTCTAAAGTTTCACAGCCTTAAAGGGGGTGCTCATGACTTGGATGAGACATTCTGTTCCTAAACAAAAGATTTGTAATTGATCAAAAAAATTTACAAAAATTAGATACTTTGGAAACAGTGATGTCCTGGATGTGCGAACACTAACAAATTCTCTGGACTCAAAATCAACCATTACACAGAACAGAACCCCATTTCAGAGTTTCAACAACTGGCAATAACACCCGGTTCATATAACCAGGAATGATGCCAATGCAACAGCCCTGAGAGATGACGACATCATCAGTCCCCACCTGGGATAAATTAAAAGGACTTGCCATGCTAAAATGATACTAACTGCTTTAACAAAACGTTTTTGTCTTAAATGTGAAACCTTGATCTATAGCTTTTACTCTTTCTTTTAATTAAAAAAAATAAAAAGGGGTATATATGGAAGGTACTAACATTAATAAAGCAAATGTATTTCATGGGGCCTAGCTTCCAAGGTCCTGTGGTTTCAGGTATAGCTTAAGTTTTTAGAATTGCAGATAAAAATGTTAAGCTTATGAAAGACAGAAAGCTTTCCCTGGGCTAAATTCTCTGTTGCAGATAAAGAATTGTAACACAGCAAAATTTCTGGCTCTAAGGGTAGATGTCCTTGGTGCAGCTAAACCTAAAGATTGTTGCCATGACAATTACTTTACTGTTCTTTTTGTAACCACCTATGTTCCTTTTCTGTAACTTTCTGGCCTGGAGAATAAATACTCTGAGGAAACTCTAGTTCCGGTTAATTTTCTGAGCAATGCTGCTCTCTTGAAGGTTCCTGGAAATTAACCCCTTCAGGGCCTCTCACTGCTCAGAAGAAATGGGCTTTGAGTAATCCTTTGTGTCTCCATCACCCTGGGAGATGTGACAGAAAACAGTAACAACAAACTTAATGACTGCTTTTAAGAGTGGAAACATTTATTCTAATATATGGGAAGAAATACATACAGTTTGCAGGTAACTATTAAGAACATACTACATATCAGGCACTTTTTAACACTTTTGCATACTAAATTAAAACAATAATAACTTCATGAAGTAGGTATTGTTAATCTACTCATTTTATTGAAGAGGAAATTGAAGCAGAAGGACTCAATTAGCCCAAGATATTATTTGACAGATTCAGGATTTGAACTCTAGGTGCTCTGGCTTTAAACCTAGGGTTCATAATCAACATAATATATTGCTTTTCATACAGTATAGCAAAAGGTAGAGATGCTGGCTAATTTAAAAGCATGTGTTCTGAACTAATTATGATACTATATGTATTGTGACCAATCTTGGAAACTCTTCAATTCCATTCTCTCTTCTTATACAGAATATTTTGTTTTGCCTCTTCACACTTCTCTAAGTTCTTCACCCTGATGGGCAATAAAACACATCTTGCTTTATAAAGGGTTTGCTGACCTAATTAATTTAACAACTCTGGATGTTTTCCAGAAAGAGAATCTACTTGAATGACAGGACAGTGGAATGAGTGGGGAAAAAAAAGCAATGGCAATCAAATGCATATCTATTCTGGACTGAGCTTCAGGCTGTTCCTTGTCAAAAAAGGTAAACTAAATAGGAAGTTGCCCTAGTGACCTATAAATTATTTATGGTAAAACATGTTTGTCTGAGTAAACCTTAGATCTTTCTACTATGCCATAGTAATTTTGCTAAGAAATAATAGATCATTTTAGATACACACAACATGTATATGCCATGTCAATTTTCAATAATCATGAAAATATTAATACCCAACTTTTTGCATAAAATTGAATTATTATTATTTGTAAATATAAGTTTTGAACTTATGAGTGTTTTTCCTTTGGGAGCATTTAACATTCATTGATTTGAGACATTAATTGTAATTTTCTGCACTTGTCATTTTAATTAAGTGACTGAAAGTATCAATATAGATAGTTGAGAATTTGAAGTTCAGTTGAATTAGAGCTAAGCCAAAAATGATTCAAAAAATGAAAACTCTAATGTAACCCTCTAATAAAACTGTTTATTCTAAAATAATTTTTCATTTTTATATTGGAGATATAGCTGCCAGATCTTTTTATATTGATGATTAAAAATGGTTATTTTTCTGTGATCAGATTTATTATTTTGTGACTTAAAGTTGATTAAAAAAAGTAATTAAGCTTATAATGACATATATGTTTGCCATTATGGAAAACTGAAATATATAACATAAATTTGTGCATTTACATTATTTTCTCTCAATTCAAGTCTCTAGTTTTGGGAAGATAATTTGCAATCCAGACTGGAACACTAAGAGTGAGTTTAGATCTAATAATCAACTTTGAAATACCCTTGATTTTATCAGTTCACCGATGAGTGATCATGCTCTCGAAATACTAATCCTTATACCAATACATTTATTCAAAATAGGATATATTTTCAGTAGAGTAAATGCATATTTTTTGCTCATGGTACTCTCTTCTGTGGCATAATTCTACTCAAAGGACACATTTCTGAGTCAGAAAGAAACTTAGAGTAAAATTAGACTAGAATTCAATATTATTAGGAGTATTACACAGATTTGATTACTTACATAATGACTTAATTAATTAAATATAAATTGTCTTTATCTTTTACCAAATAATTACTGAGTGCCTTCCAGGTGCTGAAATGTACTGTCCTAGGTGCTGAAATGAAGATGTGAACTCTGTAGAATTCCTGCCTTAGTAGTGTTTACATTCCTATAGAAAAATCAGATTATGCATACTTGCACTCTGAGTTATGTAAAAGTGAGTTGATATTTTGGATTGGGTGGCAGAGAAAGGCTTCTTTGATGATATGTCCATTATTCAAAGGACTAACTGTGGGAGTAGGGAGTATTCCGTGTAAGTATCAGGAGAGGGAGGATTTCTAGTTGAATAATGAGTAGTAGTAAATGTCTCAAAGAGAAAATAAGGAATAGGAAAAGATAGAGTGGAGATAAGTGAAAGAGAATGAAGTAAGAAACGATGTTGAAGAACCTCATGGGAGCCAAATCACGTAAGCCCATCAGGCCATGTGAGACATTTTAAATCTAATTTTGAGTGATCACAATCCACGAAAGAGTTGTAGCAGAGCTGTGATATGATATACTTTAAATTTGTAAAATAGCATACTGACTGATACATTGATAAATCATTGTGAGGGAGCAATGTGGAAGAGGAAGTATGGGAGAGGTGGTTAATATTATAGTCTAGGTGAGGGACTGCAGTAGCTTGAACCAGGGGGACAGTGAAGATGATGAGAAGTAAGCAGATTACTAGGATAAGCCAAGAAGACTTGCTGATACATGGGATACAGAGTACAGTAAACGGGACAGATCAATAACAAATGTTGAGATTTTGGCCTTAGCAATCAGGTAAATAGTGGTGACATTTACTGAGATGGTGAGGAGTGAGAGAGAAGCAGATTTGAGTGAAAAATGAAATGCTCTTTTATCATATTTAATTTGGGATAGTTATTAAAAAATCCAAATGGAAATGGCAAGTTGATAGTTGGATACATAAAATCATCAGAACAGTAGGGTTTTGAGATAAAATGTGGGTATCATCAGCACATGGAATTTACCAAAAGCCATGGGACATGATAAAACTACCTATGGCACAAATAAAGCAAGAGGGGAGATATTAAAAGTATTTTGTTAAAGAGTAGAAAAGTATTAAATAATGCATATCCAGAGATTAGGTGAATTTCAGTGGATAGTAAGGATAGATGCAAAAATATAGGTATCATTAACAGCAATAGAGAATGTGAGAGCAATAAATTGTTTGGAAGGCAAAGGTTGAATTCTGGGGTGAACTAATAGATTCTGTATGTATTTTAAATTCTTGATTTCAATATACAATAAAATATGATAGTAATGTTATCCCAAAGACAAGTGAGAATAGATGACTGAGGTTAGAACATTATGGTGGTATCTATAGATTTGAAATCCAGCCATCCAGCATGGATAAATTCCAAAGCTTGAATATACCATAGAAGTGGAATGAAGAATTTGTCTTGTATCTTACATATTTTAGACTGTTTTTTTTTTTTTTGCTTTTGTAGTCACAGGGTTTGGGGGCATCCTCACACAAACCGCAGGAACATAAGGATGAATTGTTAAAATAACTGAGGCTGTAGTTTCTACAATATTATTTAGAATTTAAAACTGTGAAATTTCAGACAAGTGATGATCAAAAAGGCAAGAAGAAGTAGTACTAGAACTGGTTTAATCTTATCTTGTAATGTCCCTAACATCATTTTTCTGTCTATTCAGGAGCGGGAAAAGGTAAGGAGAATAAAACAAAAATCAAAACAAAAACAAAACATAAAAACAAACCACAAAACACTGGGGAATCCTTTTGAAAGTGACAATGTCTTATAAATAGTTTACTTTAAAGATATTCCCTTCTTCAAAATATTGCTAGATTCACTTACACATCTTCTGATATTATGTGTTCTCCCAAGCTAAATTGCACAATTATCTTTCTTATTTTATGTAACTTATAATTTACATAGGTGGACTACCTTTATATCAAAAGTAGTCCTGAACCTCTGTAGTCATGATGATATAGAAAGTAAGAGATCCTCCAACTGGAGGGAAACAGTGGAAACAATCAATCGATCAATGTGGTGGAGGTCAAGGTAGAGGAATATTGCCTGGATAGGCAAGAAGAGGTTTTCTGCTTGTTGGTCTTTCCTTTTAGAGACAGATTGAAGTTAAGAGCACCAGGTGAGATGTTTATGCCTTCATTATCTTTTGGTTTAAAACAAACAGATTAAAAACAAATTTAACCATATCCCCTCTTTTGTTAATGTGCAACATTTTTAATAGGCCATGGGAAACTAAGAGAATTTCATGTATAAATGTAATAGATAAAATCTCATTATACTGACATGGTTATTAGTGACTATTTGTATATGAATTTATCTGTCACTTTGTTGCTGATGGACAGGCAGCATTCTAGGATTGATCCATGTGTAAGACTCTGTCAGTCATATCAACTACAGAATAATTTATACTCAAGATTTAGTATTAGAATAAAATATGTACAAGAAGAGAAAAGAAGGGGCAATATGTAGCTAAACCTCTTTCATGAGCTGTTTGCAAGTTGAACTTAAGGTGATTGTATTATCTTCTTTTTTCTACTGTAACAAATTACCACAAATATAGTGAATAAAAGCAACACAAAATTATTAATTTATAGTTCAGGAGGTCTAAAGTCTGTGATGAGTCTCAGTGGGCCAAAATCAAGGGACCAGCAGGGCTGTGTTCTCTCTGGAAGTTCTAGAAAAGAATTCATTTTCTTATTTCCAGCTTGTAGAGGCTACCAGCATTGCTTGGTTTCTAGCAGCATCACTGTGAAACTCTGCTTCTCTTTTCATTACATCTTCTTTTCTGTCCCTATCCCTTTCAGGACTCTTTCATAAGGACCCTTGTAATTACATTCAGACTACTGGAATAACTCAAGATAATCTCCCCATATGAAGGTCTTTGACTTAATTGTATGTACAAAGTCTGTTTTGCTATGTCATCAAATGTATTCATAGGTTCTGGGAATTAGTATATTGGAATAACTCAAGATAATCTCCCCATATGAAGGTCTTTGACTTAATTGCATGTACAAAGTCTGTTTTGCTATGTCATCAAATGTATTCATAGGTTCTGGGAATTAGTATATGTACACCTTTGCAAAGCTGTTATTCAGCATATCACAGGAATCATTAAGCCTGAGTTTGGAACTCATGACTCTGTTTGAGATCAGAATTATTCCACCTAATCTTGAAGTTCTTGATATTGTATAAGATTGAAACTTTGCACAAATACAACTAAAATCAAAATCATTCCATAATTTACAAATTGAATTAAAATACCTACTGAATATAAAATAATCTCAGCAATAATTTAATCAAAGTTAGCAATCAAATTTTCTCAGGAAATTTAAATGTATTTCAAAATAGTGCAAAAATACCCTTTCTAATATTAAGGTAATTTTGAAAAAATCATGAAAATTAAAGAGTATTTACACAAACGTTATCACATACCTAAACTATTTTCAGAAGAGATATAGGTCTTAAATTCCTTTTAATCTCTTAGAAGCCAGAATCTAGAACATGTATAATCATAAAAAAAATAACTTAGTACTTGAGAGAGAGAAAAAAAATGTATGTGTGTTTATAATAATAATTTATAAGATTGAATTTCATCTTTGGATGCCTATGAAATAAGTAACAAAAATGTACTTTTTTAAAAAGAGTTTATTTATAACAACCATTAATAAATACAATATCTTTTTAAATGGAGGCTTTTTACATGAACGATTCTAAGATAACTGGTGAAAAGCATCATCATCTTAGCTATTATAACACGAAACTTACCTCCAAAATGAAAGTATGACAATGTTCCTTAAAAATTCACTGTGATCTAATTCTGTGCTTATAATTCAAAATCGTCTGAATAAAAGGAAAAAGATCTGAATATATGTGAACAAAACATGTTACAACAAAAGCATATTTCAAAGCTACTATTTTTTTTTGTTTGTTTTTATAATTTCTCAGTATTATATCTATGTATAACATTGGAGCAAAACCTCAGAATTTATGAGGAAATGTTATTGTCTTAGTCACTGTGAGCTGCGATAGCAAAGTATCATAAACTGGGTGCCTTATAAACAACAAAAATTTATTTCCCACTCTTCGGAAGGCTGACAGTCCAAGGTAAGGGTTCCAACCGTTCGGGTTCTCTGCCAACTTCTCCTTCCATCCTCACATGGCAGAAAAAGAGTGAGCTATGCCTTTGGCCTCTTCTTATAAGGGCACTAATCCCATTATAAAGGCTCCACCCTTATGACCTAATCACCTCTCAAAAGCTCCACCTCAATATCATCACATTGGGTGGTTAGGAATTCAACATATGAATTTTGGAGAGACACAAACATGCAGTCCATAACTTTTGTCATCAATATGATCCTTAATGTGCAGCTGTAGAACAAATTTTGAGCATAAATCATATCAACCTTAACTGAATTAATTTAACTTCCTCAGAGGATGCAGCTGTGCTGTCAGAGAGGTGGTGTCAGAGTCTGCGCTTTCCCAAACTTGGCAACTGAAACAGTCGACAAAAATCTAGCACTTAAAGACATTTTATAGATAGATGATTACCTCTGGAGAGTTCTGAGTCAATAAACCCATGAATAGATGGCATTTGGCATGAATGTAAACTTTTCATCACCAAGAGATGAAATCTTTCTCTGACATTGCTCATGTTTGCTAAGAGTAACTTTCCCTACTTTTTTCTTTAGACTGATGTTCCAAATGTCAAGGAAAAGAACAAACTAAACATCACATCTCTGCTGAAAATGAACATTGCATATGCATTTAAACTGCCCATTTTTCTGTTATGCACTTATATGAGCTTCTGGAAAATGATTTTACAAATCTGTATGAGTGGAAAAAGTAACTTATGGAACCCTTGAATGATTACTGGCAGATGACAGGAGGCATTTGTAACAGAGAAGTTAGAGGAAGAAGTCTTTTGCATGCTTTCTGGTTTAGAGTAGACAAGACTATCTCAGACTTGAGAACCAATTTAGAGAACCTATTGGAGGATTGACTTTTCTGTCTAGTTTGGCATGTATTGCTAGAGGCTGGGCTACATCTTGCATATCAAAACCTCCACAGTTGATGCAGCATATCCTGCTAGGCCAAAAAAAATGAAGATCTTCACATCAGGCAAGAGACACTGGCAGAGCAGAGGTGAAGGTAGAGGTGCTGGTCTCCTCTAGCTCAAATGCTTATCTTTTGAGTCTTGAGGAATGAATTTTACTGTGTTGGGTCTCCAACCTCCCAGAGGATAACTAATCCAAAGTGTAAGTAGTGTTCAAGCAACTAATCAAATGAAGAATGGTATAAAGGAGGATAGTAGCTACATAAAAAATTTATTTTGCATTAATAAGGGACTTAACCAATGTTGGGATTGAAAGTCCATACTTGGTATATATTCCTCTTTCATTTTTCTACTCTTCCTATTTATACTACCATGCCCTACAGCTATCACAAAGACTAGTGCATGAATTCTTGTTTTATTCCATTTGCTAATTATTTCATAAGCACTACTATCAGAGGGTATGGACTATATCTTATCTTTGACCACCTCTATAAAATGGCTCATTAAGAGAAATATAATAAGAAATAAAATAATATAAAACAAAACAAAAATGGTATCCCACCAATTTCATCTATTATATAGCTATCATACAAAAATATGTAAAATTAACTAGTATGAACATTTTGCAAATCCAGTTTTATGATCTAGGTAATTTGCATTTTTTAGAAAATGTTTTTTTAATTACCTGAAGAACAACTGAAGTAAAAATCTTCTGTTACTGAAAATTTTGTCTTTTTTTTTTTTTTTTTTTTTTTTTTTTT
>NW_007730903.1:109751-121123 GCF_000696425.1 Galeopterus variegatus | reverse complement strand
GGGGGTGTGGGGCCCCCCACCCGGGGGGGGGGGCGCCGCCGCACTCTCAAGCAGCGCACTGTAGCAGTGAGCCACCGGGCCGGCCCCATGTTACTGATAATTTTAACAAACACAAATATGAGTGTGATTAAATTATTATTTTTTTAAATTTTTATGTTCTTGGCCAATAAAATTAGACTTATATAATTATAATTCTGAGACAAGAATGACCAAGTCCATCTTAAAACAAAATGTGCCTTTAATTTTAAAACTTAATGTGCCAGTTGAAGAATGACCATGATATACTCAAATGTGAATATGCATACAAAAATACATTTAAAAGTTGACTTATCTTAACTAAAAGTTAAAAATTGCAATCCCTTTCATTTCTATGTTGCCCATATATATTTTCAACAAAGCTAATCATTTTAATAATTATTATAACATGATATTACTCCCTTACATGATTTTTTTGGTTTTGAAAACTATTTTCTATTAATATCAGTGCAATGTTGATCCCTAAGATAAAGGCATAAGTCATTTTTCTTTCTGAGACATGTTACCACCAGATATCTCCCATTCTTTTCCATGTGGATTTACTTTCCATAATCAATTCTACTTTTATATTTGCCAAAGATTGTTATGTCACAATAAGTGGCTAAGTACATAGATTTTGTTTATGCTAAAGCTTTGCATTAAGTGATTACAAAGGAAACTTGAACAACACTTTAATATACACATAAAACATTAAGATGCACTATTATTTCATGTACAATTTATTTTCTACAAATAGAAATCGTGTGAAACATTCAGAAATGTTAAATAACATAGAAAGGAAATAGGAATTCTAGATGAAGTTACCTAATATTAATTTAAAGTGCATAGGATTTCCCAATTAAGACTTTCACACTAGCACTGCATTTTAAACAGTTAATCTGATGAGAGATCCCCAGCAATGAGAAGTGGGTTGCAGGACTGAATGTGGCCCTGTGGCCTGCATCTGGAAAGGACTACCTTTTGGTAATTTTTAAACTATTTTATTTCATTTGGTAAAAAAAAGGTGTTACACTGCCACCTTCTGACAATGACTTCCTCCCTAGTGATAAAAATATGAAGCCTTGATGGGATATGCATTGCTTAGATGTTTCTGGTATAATTAATCCTTTTATGGCATAAAAGATTAGAATATTTTATATTTTTCTTTAAACATCTTATTATTTGTTCTATTTGGCACACACAAAGTAAAGTAGTATATATGCAAGTTATGAAAAATAAACTAATCATGAACCTACCATCCAAATTAAGAATTAAACATTATCAACAATGTTGCAGCTGCCGGTGTGCACCTCCCCAATCCTATCAAGTTTAAAATTTAACTTTGAAAATATGAGGGATTTGTTTGTTTGTTTTCATTGTTTCCCTTTAGACAGACCTTCATTCATGCAATACTTTCATGGCCTGTTTCCATAGTATTTCTTTGGTTCTCTGTTGCTCCTCACCTGTCTAGCATAAATGTGGTTGAAAATGCCTGTCGTGTTTTCAACAAAGAGATTACCTTTCTTCATCTTTTATTGTGATGAGAAAACTTTAGTTCATTTATTTAACAAAAATTTATTGGACACTTACTACATGTCAGTTTTAATACTAAGTACGGTATAACAGATATAATAGAGAACAAGATGAAATCATTGTTTGCACACTGGACAAGTTTTAAAAGGAACTTACAGAAATAACTAAACAATTAAAATTCAGTTCGATTAGTCACATAATAAAACTAATATAAAGTTCTCTTTCTCAACCTGGCTGATTTTTAAGAACCTGCAGGTACTGAAGATACTGACAGAGGTTCCGGCCAGCGTAGAATTTTGATTAAATAATGGATTGGGTCAGAACACTGTCATTGTGTCAGTAACATGATTGAACTCAGGATTTTAAATCCAAATGTCCTGTGAGGAATTATTTTTTTCACAGTTTACTTAAGTGAAGTAATAGATTTCCTGTAATACACAATGCTGTTGCTCTAATAAAGGTGGTGAATGTTATTGAATATAAGATTCATAAACAAGAAATACATAGGAAGGATATAGATGAAAATGGTGTCAACTTACTATTATAAGAAAAGAACAGTTCTAACGATTAGGATAAAAAGAGTTTGTTTATAAATGTCCACAGCAAAAATTATGACTACTTACTCTTCATTGTCATGTTCCTTAGAATTTCAAAGTAATACAAATCAGACCATAACCTCATATACATAATCAAACATATTTTCAAAAGTAAAAAGCTTTTTAGACAATGCTAATTGACATTAACATTAATTGAAACATTGGATTTAATTGATGACCAAAAAATCATACAAAGTGGCGAGATTAATAAATTTTTGCAGTTTCATTACATAAGCATGTACATGGATTAAGTTTAGAAAATGACCAGAGATCTCTCTTAGTCTTGTACTCTTTTGGCTCTACATAACAATGCTTAAAATTATATGCAGATATTTTGTGATGTTTCATTGTCTTAGGTAGAAAAGTGACAAGTAACCCACAATAATTTTTATAACTTTCAATGAAAAAAAAAAGTTTCATCCTAGTTCATTTGGAGGGCATTGAAAGTATCTAATATTTTCTGAAATCATCTTGTTCCTGGTAACTTAGATAAGGCCAATCTTACCAGAGCTGTCCTACCATGTTATCCTAGTTGGTCCTGGTCAGTTACTAAGGAAAATTTCTCCTTCCTTTACATGCTAACAATTTTTTTATTTGAATATCTCTAAGCAACAGAGCCCTAAACTGTTCATAGTATTAAGCTATCCTGGATTTAGAGCATATAAATATCAAGTGTTCTTTCCAAAGGTATTACTAACAGATCTGGATCTTATCTAGATATTATCTTCATGAAATCTTGCCTAAACAATAGTTGGGTCACTCGCATTTAAGCACATTCAGAATCACTTTAATTGTTTAATTTAATCATGAGATTAAATTTTTTTGTTACTAACAGATCTGGATCTTATCTAGATATTATCTTCATGAAATCTTGCCTAAACAATAGTTGGGTCACTCTCATTTAAGCACATTCAGAATCACTTTAATTGTTTAATTTAATCATGAGATTAAATTTTTTTGCACAAATATAATTGTTCTAGTCTTTGCTTAAATATTTTTCACTTCAGTTTATATGCAGTCAGTCTTTTAAAAACATTACATAGTTTGCTTTGTTTACTTAAGCCCATTTGTATTAGTGCTACTCACCTTCACTCCTTTTAAAACTCCATTTTCTGATTTACAATACTCACTTTAATTTTATTTCTTCTTCTATGGTGTTTTTGTTCCTCCTTATTACATGTCATCTGTTTCATTCCCCTAAACCTCAATGGAATTTATAAAAGCATGTCATTTTTAAAGACTAGACAAGCATCTACAAGCCATTTATATTTGAATTATTTGGTGCTTGAAATATTTTTTGAGGAAGATAATAGCAGGTACTTCTCCTTCCAGACAATTAGTAATCTCTATTTAAAACATAAGTCTGTACCGAGGTGCATATTGCCAGTTTACTTATTGTGATATTTGAACAGATTATTGACAGGGCACCAAACAGTCTATGCACTCAGACATCAGAGAAAATGAGAGCATGATTTTCTCTGTGTGGATACATGATTGTTAGTTCCTCTGTTTATGAATATATAATTTAGTATGGAAAACTTGGCTGGAGTAAAATTTTAATAAAATGGTTTGACGGGAAGAAAATTTGTCTGATACTTGATCTAAGCTATTTATAAAGAGACCGAAATAAAACCAACTTTGAAGTATTATCAAGTTCTCATTTTCCTTCTAGTCAAGTAGGATTGGCATTGCACAAGGTTAAATTATCCACCTAACCACATCGTGAATTTTGTTTTACTGTGAATTAAATTGCAAATGCCTCATCTTGCAATATTAGAATTGTTTTCCTTTAAGTCCTAAAGGTTTTTCAATCTTCAATAGTTCCTTATTAAAATGCAAATACTCTAGGATTGAAAAGCCCCTAACTTGAAAGTATTTAACGCTTTAACAAGCAGAAGGGCATGATGACCTCTAACTAGAAGTAAGTTGCTGATGTCAGAGAAGGAGAAGGGGAGATGCACTGGGTAGGACCAAGGCAGCTAGCTGGAATTGCCAGTGTTGCATCTCTACAGCTTAAATATGCTATATTTCAGATATATTTAAGCATTTCTCTTTAATCCACCTTTTATTTAATACATGGAGGCAGAGGTTTTTCTTCTCGTTTTCCACAGGGTTCAGGAGGGGGTGAAATCACACCAATGAGATCTCACCTCCTGCCATTCCTAGATAGAGATGATATGCCTCCTCCTATGTTAACCTTACAACCATCCATCAACAGGCAGATGAAAAATCGTTTGTCTAGAAGAGATATTTTTGCAAGTGATGATGTAAGAGAGTAGCGAAAAGCGCTTCGAAGAAGTAGCTACTCCTGAAGTGAGACACTGAAGCAGACTTTATGGTAAGGACTTACTGCACAAACTTAAGTTTTCTGACTTCTGTTAGGGAGGAAACTTGGAGAAGATCCACAACAGGGATGTGATCAAAATATAGCGATGAGATGAGATGACAGTCATGAGATGACAGTATGTTCCCAGCTCCTGTTCGTTATCTCCAGCTGGCAAGGTCTCAGAGGAGAAAGCAGGGGTTGGATTAGAGCCCCGCCAGTCCTCCAACTGCCCCCTCACTGCCCCCATGATTTGCATCCAGAATGCCAATATCGGTAACAATGAAGACCACAAAATGGATAAACCAAATTCTTTAACAAATTCTATACTGCAAAGGATTTTGATAAAACTTAACATGTTTTTGTTTCACATTTAATAAGAAGAATATCCAGTTTCCAATGGAATCATATTCATATGCAGAATAAGTAACGGGGAAGAGACTAGAATATTGATGGTGATATGTTCCCCTTACCTCACTTATGTTTTTTTTGCACAGCTCTTAGCTTTTCTAAAATCAACTTTGATAGACACAGCCTAGCTGACGTAGGCATAGAAAGAGAAAGAGATAGGTAATATGAAGTGTTTAAAGGACATACAGAACAGAGAATGCCTAGCACATGTTTAGCCTGAGTGATGGAGAAGGAGAAAAGAAAGAGAAGAGGGCGAAGATGTTTTATAATTAAGTAAGATACTAATCAATAGGCTTAGATGGCCCAGACAACCCAAAGAAGCATCATAAAGAAACAATGGAGGGAAAGAAATAGGGAAGAAAGGGAGGAATGAAAGTAAGAAGGAAAAGAAGAAAGATAACAAATATTGACATAGATTCTTCATAGTAAAACTGCAGATAGAAGAAAAAAAGACAGTTATATAATGTGTAGTTAGACATTTTTGATGGATTTTTCCTTTGACAGATTTTTTGAGAAATACCAGAAAAAAGTTAAACTGCAAATAAAAGTCCATTTGGAAATCATATTGGTGCTTTGTTAATATGTGACACTATTTGGACACAGCCATGACCCCATGTGGGTTCAGTTTATGCAGTTTTTTTTTGTTGTTGTTGTTTTATTTTGCCTAGTTATAGTCAGAGATAACCAGAAGCATAATTTCTAAAAATTGTAAAAGTTAGTCCAGTTAAACATTTTTTTTTTTTGTTTTGTGGGGTAAGAAGGAAAAACATTTTATGTTTAAGGAAAATCTACAAAAGCTTAAATGGTTTTAAGAGTAGACCAACACTTCATTGCTTTTATTTTAATAACATCTAAATTTGAGGTCTATATTTTATATAGATCATCAAGGTATTAGGTAAATTTATATAAATCATATTTTTAGGTGCATAAAACTTGTCACATTGCCATCTTTGTCTGACAATCAGTACTGCCAGGACCCGAATGGACACAGCATAAATACATATGGAATGACTAAATGAATGGACATCAGGTTTTATGTACTATAAAAAGGAGAGTTGAAATAGAATAATTATTACTAAGAAGAAAGTGAAGAAATCTCATCTTGCAAAAAAAAAATGATTTTTTAATTGATGTTAAGTTCACCTGTAACCTTTGATTTTTCCAGGTATGGGATGTCAGTTGCTCTCTTTCACTTGCTTGTATGGTTTTCTGTTTCTTCTCATTTAAGACATGTGTGGGGGCAGGAAAATGGGAGTAGATCACCATGAAGCATATGCATAAGGGTCAGGCTCCCTCTACTTAACTTTCCATCAGCACCATTCCCTTGTTAGGGTATCTATAAAAGTGCCTTCAAGACTTTTGCATATGTACATCAAACCCAGATACATTGTCAGTGTTATGGAGTAACTAATTAATATCTACATTTATTCATATTGGACTGAAACTAGAAACAAGGTTTCTGGGACAGAGAAAAATTGATTACTGCTCATACAAAAACCACATTAGTTCCCCTTGCCCTAACTGTTCCAATTCTGGGGTGATATGATGAGAGCCAGATGGACAATCTTCTGTACGTTTAGGTCATATTACAGGAGAGGAGCCTGAAACTTAATCCGAGAGTTTATGAGAATACAGCTTCCCATCCCTCCTCCACTCCTGAGAGGACAGAAACTTTTGCTTCGTAATATAAACCAATTCTTCTTGGGAAGAGAAGGAAAAGGAATCCTGGTATATTACCTTGTATGGGTCAAATGTGTCCTCCAAAGGTTCTTGTACTGGAAACTTAATCTCCATTGTAACAGTGTTAGAAGGGTGGGCAACCCAATTGTGGTATCTAAAAGTTGGAGCATTTAAGAGGTGATTGGATCATGAGGACTTTTCTCATGAATGTATTAATCCATTGATGGTTTAATGAGGATAATGAGCATGGTTCTGATGGCTTTTAAAGAAGAGCAAGTGAGGAGATTAGTTCCCTCTTGCTCAGCCCACTTGCCATGTAGTACCCTGGTCACCTTGGGGCTCTGTAGAGCTCCCACTGAGAAGAAGGCTCTCACCACATGTGTTCCCTGGACCTTGGACTACCCAAACACCAAACAGCAAGAGATAAATTTCATTTCTTTATAAATTCCCAGTTTCAGCTATTTCTGTCATAAGCAACAGAAATGGACTGATACATTACTGTTTGGAATATAAATAAATCACTCCATATGAAAAATAAGAGGAACTTCTCAGAGTTTACAAAATCTGGAACATGTCTATGGATCTGGGTTTCTTCCCTGATTGCAGGGTAAATAAATAACTCTAAAGAGGTACATTTCTCCAGATGGTCCCTCAGTATCTATTCAGTAATATCCAAAGGTTAGGCTTTGACCCAGGCCCCATTAAAATGTTTAAAAGCCCTAAATAGGCAGAAACGTAAAAAAATATTCAATTCCTGAAAGCAGTGTCTCCTTGGGAAGTACCAGTCTTTTCAAAGATTATTTGGCAAAGGAAGAGGAAGCCACCAGTGTTTTCATGACTTCTGTTTTTTAGAAAATCTTCACAATGTTAATAGAATACATGATCATAACCTAGTTTCTGAACTAGTTTTGAACCATGGTGCTCAAATTTGTTGCAATGTAATGCTATACTACATTTCATCCATAACTTTCATCTGATGCAAGTATTAGTGGAGCATTGCTTAGTGTAAGGCACTGTTCTAGGTGATGGACCAACAGCTGTGAACAAAACATACCAAGAAAAAAAAATTCTACCTTCATGGAGCTTGCAATATGATATGATATAACATGCCAATAATCAATTTGCAGTGATGAAGCATATTTCCTAAATGATGTAATGCTTTTTGTGTTTTTATATTTTTTCATAAAAAAGTCTAGCTGTTCATAAAAGGGCACTACTCTCACTTTTTATATTCTAACATATTACTGGAATGTTAGGTAAAGGGTGGCATTCAGCATAGGGTACCAGAAAATATGTATAACCTGACTTATTTGTGTGTAGATTAGAAACATTTTTGAGTGCTGCTGGGTTAGCAAGCTCAAACCTGGGAGCTGGGTATGTCTTTGCTCTTTTATACTTTTACAAGTAATATGGACTAGATGATTTCAAAAGACATTTAAGCACTAACATTTTAATTTTGCAATTTAGTTTATAAAATATCTTTTTTTTCTCTTTTTAAATGTGTCATTCTGAGTCCTAAATTTCTGTTTAAATTTTAAGGTTTACAATTTAAAATATTATGAATAAGGAATATATTTCTGTCCATTTTTTACTTCTGACTAGAGAAATATTTAAGAAAAGTGTAGAAAATTTACATCAGATTTATGGGATTATTGCAATAACTCTGATACAGATATGTGCTTACTTATTATAGGGATATTTATTAAAATTATGTATCTATATTACTGTCAACATTGTTTTGTGTTGATGTTTTTGAAATAAGCAAAACTTCTTTGTTCCATTAAGTGGAAACTTAACTCGGTAGATTAACTATTTTATACAGTTTTAAAATGTTTTCGATGAATGCAATTACCAAGATTTCCTTGAAGCTCTTGGAAGCAAAACACGTTTTTCTTAAACAAGTCAATCAATAACTTACCTTAAATTATATCAAAAACACGTATTATAGAAGTAACAGAATATTTTCAAATAAAGTTATTTATGTGTTTAGTAGCCCAAATCAGTCTAAATGCACACAATTCCTTCTCAATTAGAGTTATCTGTTTTAAGCCACTGAAAAATGGGCAGATAAATGTCAAGCCTTTACAGAAATAAGGCACATTTTCGCAGTTCTCTCACTGTCAAAAATATATAGCATTCAAAGTATAAAAAGTACAGGAAGTAAGGTATTGTTTTATAAACTTCAATTCACTGATGTTCATTGTTAGTTTAGAATTATGTGAAATCATATTAATATTTTTAGTGACACATTTTTATTCATAGGATTTCAAGAGTAAAAAAGAAAGTTATAATCCACAAAAGAAATAACCTGTCAGTGATGGTCTATATGTAAACAGTCACTTCTAATGGAGTTAAAGGAACTTGCTGTCCAGGTAAGCTCTCTAATAGTAATTGATTTGCTGGAGGTAATTGCTGGCAAGTTTTCCTGTCAGGTTTATTTTCTGTTATCAAATTAATTTAAAAGTGCACATAGTATACAGATTGCTTTCTTTGTTTTGATACAACTTGAGTAGTTATAAAGTTGTTCCCAAAACTTGTCAAAAGTGAATTTAGTGGGCTACCTGTCTTGACGGAAAAGGAATCAAAGCAGAATTAAAGACAACAGAAAGAAATCTGTCTTTGCTTCAATGTAGTTATGTGCGATTTAACTTGTAGTTCTGAATGCAGATGAAAACCAGTAGGAAAAATATATATATAATATCCAGTATTCGTGAAAAATGTTAAGGGACACTTTAACATTATATTCAGCACTAAACTTTCTAATAAGTAAGAAAACTCAATATTTTAGAAGTGGGTGCAGAGTGCGGAAAAGGTAAGTAGTATCTTAAAAAGCATCATCAAAGTTTGTCTTAGTCACAAATCCGAAGGGCCCAAGCAAATGCTGTCAGTGAAGTGTCAGAATGGCCCGGCACAAAGAGCGCAAATTCAGGAAATTAGGTTTTCTCTCTTTTCTGAGGTCTGGAGTCAGTAATTGAGCTCAGTAAGATGGAAAAGACCACAATGTTCTGCCTTAATCATCTTTCCATTAAATAAGATGAGTCATAAATTTGTACCTGAAATCCTCCACATCTAAATGTCAGATAGACAGTAGCTAGTATTCACATCTGCTTGCCATCTGTTTGAACCCACTTTTAAAAAGTAATTTAAATCATTTTGATAAGAGTAGAACTTTTCTAAATACCCCATGGTGGGGGGGGGGGCACGTGTGAACTCACATTGAGGGCATATTTTTTTTAAGACTCATGACTACCTATTCAAATAGAAAGAGAAATTGTATATTGTAAGAGTTATGGCATTCAAAGAAAAGCTAATATAAATCCTTTTATTTCTGTGCAATATACTATTTATTCTACCTCTATACTCTCTGTATGATGTGATGAGAATAATAGAAATGGGGCATAAATTTTAAAAGTTCTCCATTTTTGAATTGTAAAGGCACAGAACAATCTAAGTTGATTTATTTTTATTTTAATTTGCCATTCAATTTGTGTTCTATAGATGCACACATACCCACATACACACTCATTTGATGATAAATAAGACATCAATGTAGCTATACAGCTAATATTTATGGTTTTTCATTAAATGATTTAGTGACATAGACCTCCAGTTCTGTACCATTTTTAAAATAAGGCTTAACATACTAATCCCAGATCATCTAAGAGATTGCTAAAGATTACATGGAAATGCTTCTAATTCACAGCCTGCTCTGTGATCACTAGATAATAAAGTTCCTATGTCCATATGTGACATGTTAAGAGGATGCATCCTCTATAGCAATGGCCCTGACTCTGTAGCACTCAACCTGGATGAGGCACAAGAGCTAGGCAACTGCAAAGCTATGGAAAGTGCATAGATCTACTGGTCTGCATAAGGAACACACATGCTCCTAGTTGAGGGGAAAAGAGGCAGCATGTTTGGAGAGCAAATGGAATCGTCACAGTGCAGCATTCCAGGTTTACTGCCTTTTCTTTCACTGCTAGCCAATGCTATATCATGGCAGGAGCCTGGCTCCATTGCATTTCAAAACATTCTTAACAAACATGGCAGTAGCTGTCAAATTGGAAAGAGGATAAAGTGGAATTTCCTTCTTTCCTTCTTGAGAAAATTGTCTGTCTTGGACCAAGAAATTAACAACCAGACTCATAAGAAAAACAGTTAACAGCTACAATTTCAAAGTTTGGTACTATGTGCCAAACACAGAATTAAACAGTTTACAGATGTTATGTAAATTATTCCTTAGGCTAACAATATGAAAGAGGCATTATTTTATTTCATTGATTCATGGCATGATTTTTGACATTTTAATATTGCAAAATTTGAGGTGCATCTTCAAATTTATGGAAAATCATAGTTTGATTATTGTTTTTATATCTTAGTGGTAAAACAAATATTAGAATCTCAGATTTGATGAAAGATAGTATTTTTCCACTTTTAAGAATGAAGAAACTGAGCCGCAGATGCTTACCCACTGCATTAGACTGTTTTATGTTGCTTATAACAGAATACATGAAACTGGGTAATTTATAAAGAAATGAGGTTTATTTCTTACAGTTTGGAAGCTGGGAAATCCAGGGTCCAGGGAACACATCTGATGAGGGCCTTCTACTAGGTGATGACTCTCTACAGCAACACAGGGTATTACATGTCAAGAATGGGTGAAGCAAACGTAAGCTATGCTTCTCACTTGCCCTCCTAAGCCATCAGAAGCGTACCCATTACCCCATGAATCGATCAATTCATTCACAAGGACACAGTCTTCACTATCTAATCACTTCTCAAAGGACCTATCTTTCAAATACTGTAATCAGATT
>NW_007730903.1:107982-109735 GCF_000696425.1 Galeopterus variegatus | reverse complement strand
ACTGGGTAATTTATAAAGAAATGAGGTTTATTTCTTACAGTTTGGAAGCTGGGAAATCCAGTGTCCAGGGAACACATCTGATGAGGGCCTTCTACTAGGTGATGACTCTCTACAGCAACACAGGGTATTACATGTCAAGAATGGGCGAAGCAAACGTAAGCTATGCTTCTCACTTGCCCTCCTTATTAAGCCATCAGAAGCGTACCCATTACCCCATGAATCGATCAATTCATTCACAAGGAGACAGTCTTCACTATCTAATCACTTCTCAAAGGACCTATCTTTCAAATACTGTAATCAGATTTCCCACCCTCTTAGCACTGTTACATTGTCAAGCTTCAGTGAGTTTGGGGAAACATTCAATCTACAGCACCTACAATTGCAAAAACAGGATTCAAATCTAAGACCATATGACTGTAAATTTATTTTTTTAACTGATACAACAAACTGCCTGCAATATTTGCTAATCTCTTAGAAGCAAGCACACAACACACAATCTCATCCCATTAAAAAAGTGGTAGTACAAAATAATAGAGATTAGAAGCATGAGAGGGATTCAACATGAGACTCTCAGCTGCAGGTTTTGAAGATGAAAGGACCATGTGTCAAGGAATGTAGGTACCTTCTAGGAGCTGACAACCAGTAAAGAAATGAGAACCTCAGCCTTACAGCCTCAGGAAATGAATAATAAAGTATGTTGAATGCTAACAGCATGAATGAGCTTGTGAGCAGATTCTTCTGCAGATTTTTCTTCCAATAAGAATGCACAGCCTGGACACATTGAATATGAGGACCAAGTGTGACTTTCTACAGGGAGAATGCACTGTGACTGCACCTGGACTTCTGGGCTGCAGAACTGTGAGCTAAGGGGTATTGCTAATTAAGCCACTAAACTTGTGGTGATTTATTACACAACAATAGAAAACTAATACAGATATTGATGTGTGTGTGAGAGAGAGAGAGGAAGAAACAAGGGGAACAGATGATAGGAGATTTGCTAAATGTCATAGGCAATTCATGACAGGGTATTCTTTTCCTTATTATTATAATCTAAATAATGTTGAAACATGTAATCACACATTTCTCAGATCATCGCATTTTCTTTTTACTTCTTTTGAGTGAACTGATTAAAAAGGATCTTAATATTTGATAAAAATGGTGGTGTGTTTCTCATGATCACAACACTAGCATTAAAAGCTTTGCCAAGGTGACCCTACACTTTATTCATTACTAGTACTGTAAGAATAGGGCTATTTTTGTTGATGAAGAACTCAGATTTCTACAGCTTGGGGTGGTGAACGGTTTGTGTAGGCCTTAAGTCAATAATAAGAGCTTTTATATATTCAGGATACCATATAAATGAGTTATCATATCACATCCTTTATATAGATACACTGAATAACACTTCTACACATTTCTGTGGCATACATGTTATCTCATTTTCCAAAAAAACAAATAAGCTCAAAGGGTGTGAACAATTTGCTATTTGATTTTGAAGGCTGTGCTACGTCCTTTATGCCACCTTTAATACTTCTCAATCAGTCCGCCTTGTGACACTGCTTTTGTGTCCCTCAAAACATAAGCATATAACTTGAACTGGCAACATGAATGTAATTAATTAATGTTATTTTAATATATCCACCCTTGATAACATTAATATTAATATTGGATGTAGGAAAATAATTAAATAAGTGTTTTTTGAGGTGCTCAAATTCAGTTATAAATTTCTTTTTTATTACAACATAGTTTATTG
>NW_007730903.1:103105-107533 GCF_000696425.1 Galeopterus variegatus | reverse complement strand
TGTTTTTTGAGGTGCTCAAATTCAGTTATAAATTTCTTTTTTATTACAACATAGTTTATTGTACATATCTGTGGGGTACAGAGTTGAATATCAATATCCATGTGCAATATGTGATGCTCAAATCAGGATAATTAGAATATTCAACATTAAACAGTGTGATTGTTTTTCATGGCCCTTTACCAATTCCTCCCTTACACTCCTTATCCCTCTCCCTTTTCCCATTTCTTATAACCTCATTTCTATTCTCTCCTTTTGAAAGTTCAATGTATTATTGTGATTGTTATATTTTTCTTTTTTTTAAATTTATTTGTTTATTTCTTAGCTTCCATTTATGAATGAGGACATGTGTTATTTCTCTTTCTGTGCCTGGCTTATTTCAATTAGCATGATATTTTCTATGTTCACCTCGTTGCTGCAAGTCCTTTTACAAATATTTATAAATAAACATATAAAATATCTTTTGAAGTTTCATTAAAAATTAGATTTTATTAGTGAAAAAGATTCAGATCTGTTGTACCAACAATTTTAAATCTTTTTACTAGAACCACTGAAGGTTAATAGCAGGACAGATTCTCTGTTGACAGCAAGAGAATATAACAGGATTGGTTGAGTTAGTAACATTATTTTGTAAATTATTTGTTGAAAATTTGCAGCACATTTTCTTTTGAAAACTGTGGTTATGTAATTGTGCCCCCAATGGAAACACCTGCAATGAATTAAGAAATATTAATTATAGTATTATTATAAAATTTTGCACTTAATAGTTTACATTAAAAAAATAGATTATATTATTGGTATATAAATGGGAGATTGTAGCATTAGATTTATAGTATTTATAAATAACTAAAATATAATTTCTATGAGCAAGTAATTGTAAATTCTCACTTGGAATACAGAAGATGACCTTGTACTCTGTAAGACATTATTAGGGAATGAGAATGCATTTTTATTACATTATGAACTTCTAGCCCACCACCCAACTCAACATCACCCTCCTTACCCAGGCATTGATTTACTTTGCTTTCAGCAGCCACTACTGCAAGCTCTTTTTTTGAGAACTGCCTTTGGGGTACCTGAGTAGCTTTGCTCACACACTAGATAACTAGAGCACCTGATAGTTTTTGTCCCCTTTGGCAGGCAGTCTGATTAATCTTGAAGTAGAAAAGTCCAACATCCACATCTTGGGGTGGGGAAACTCTGTCATACTTAACAGTCAAGGATCTTCTGAGCATTCAAGCTGAAGCTCATTCCTGTCAGATTTTGCCTGAGATCCCCAGGTTTGCTGGACATTCTCTTCCTCCCTGTCCTGCTTCCCCCACTCCGTTACCAGTCAACGTCCCCTGGGAGCACTTTCTTAACACAAGTATATCATTTGCACATTTGTATTTGGGTGGGCTTCTGGGAAACTTGACTTAAATGTCAGTGGCAGTCTAGAAAGCAGGTCCTAAAAACTGGGTTCTGAAGTGGGATCACTCACAGACTAGATGGCAACAGGGACCCACTGTGATGGTAAATAGAGTGTGGGAATCTCTGATATTACTCACCATGCTGGAAAGACTTTCAACTGTGATAAAGTGGGATAGGATAGAGGTAAAAGTGAATGCACCGATTCATGTGATAGCACTAGCATTTGAGATATATATGGGGAATAGTAACTATAAAAAAATGAGAAATTGATTTTTGCTGAATTCCATTGAAGAAAGAAAATAGCAAACTCAGTCCAGTCACTCAGCAATTTAAGGCATGCTATGAAAGTCAGAACACCTTCATCTCATACAGCCAGAGGGTGGATTGTTTGAAGACCAAGTCCAGGACTGATATAAAAATAGAAAGAGCTCAGAGAAGGATGAATCTGCAGCATCAGTAAGTCCCCTGAATCTTGAGATGGGAACATTTTGGTGGGTGTCCTTAAGAGCATTGAACCTCTATCTTCTTCTCAATATTCTGGGCATACAGACTTGGCCCTCTTCACCCTTTCTAGAAAGAAACAGTGCCTTCCTCAACGAGTCTCAGCATAGCCCAAATGAAGGAATGTTGCTCATGCAAAGAGCCAAAAGGAACTAGTCACTGAAGGATCTACAGAAAAAAGCTATTATGACCAATAGAAACTATGGAATCCTGCCTAGGATAGATTTTTAGGGACGTGGTTCAGTAAGAGCAGACTGAATCTAAGTAGGGGAGTGTTTTTGATATGGGGGAATGTCTGGCATAGACACCAGTATCAGGCCCTAATATGCTGTTAGGATAGCTCTGTGACTCTTGGAAACAACGATGGTTTATAGTAAAAAAAGCGGAAAAGCCAGATTTGCCTTGGCAGAATGTTGAGAAGGGATTCACAAGGTTCACAGAAGTGGGCTTGATAGAGTGATGCTGTTATTAAGATCCAAAATGACTAATCGTCTCCACTGATGATCACGATCTTTAAGAGAGCCAGAGAACACTTTATTTTCAAAGATAAGTAAGACATCATAGAGCAGCTCAGAAGTGGCTGTTTTCTCTAGGCTAGTGCTGACAGTAGGAGATACTGTTACGCTGTTGGGATCCCCGGTGTCAAAAATGATGATAGAATGCCAGAAATGCAGAGTCCACATGGCAGTATTTAAAATTAGAGGTAAGGTAGATTTAATTACTATAATTTGCAGCCAGTTCAGAATGGCAGTTGGAGAAACCTTCCCACGAGAATCACGGTAACACTTGATGAACCTGGGTTTTCCTAAGGAAACTCAACAATGGTTTGCTCACGTTGCCTTGGCCACATCAATGCCTGTGAACTCATACATTGTCTGATTTACCAGTAAGAGATCCTGCATAGTATCACTTGCACAAAGGAGCTCAATTTAAGACAATAAAGGAGCAGCAATGAGCACATTGCCATGGATTTATCGGTGGGAGGGGTCTGGTGACCCAGTCTGGCATGTGACGGGTCTGGGGACCCAGCCTGGCATGTGAAGGATTGTGACCCAGTCTGGACAATGGGCTTGAGGGGTCTGAGAGCTCCAGACCAGGCCTAGCTCGACAATTGGCCCAGTTGGCAGGATTACGGGCAGGTAAAAGAGCTCTACAAATGAGAATTAAAAATAAAATAAAAGGTAAGGAAGATTTACTTACTGTAACCCATAATTATGAATCTGCGTTTCTGGGTCTATACTGTCAGGGATCATTGACGTTGATCCTTGTGAGGAGATCAGTTTGCTGCTATATAATGTGAAAAGAGAGGAATATGTGCATAATTCAGGGACCTCTCTATGTACTGGCATGTATAGTTTTAACAGTGAATGACCACTTAAACAACCACGGTCTAACTACAGAAAGATAATCAGGAGCGTACACCCCGCAGAAATGAAGGCCTGGGCTGTTGCACCAGGCAAGTCATATAGAACCACAGAAAGGATAGCTGTGGGAAAAGGTGATCCAAACTAGTTTTTAAAGGAAAGAGATGCTGAACATAAGTGATGCTAAGGACTGTTTGTGGAACTCATTCTACTAATCCTTCTATAGTATGCTTCTCTCAGAATCACCATCTTGAAGACTCCATGTCAACTAATGGAAGAACGAGAAACATTATGGAATCTGCACAATGGAAGGGGATACTATAGCAGACAGTGTTGGTGTTCAGTCCAGGTTTCTGCAGACACCCTTTCACTCTTTGTGCCCCCCGCCCTCTTTGTTCCCTCTAATAGCCCTCTCTGCATCTCATGTGTGCTTTCATTTCCAAAAGGCAGCACCTGAGGACCCATGTTGTCAGTTTTAGAAGATAGCAGCAAGTGCCTGGAGATATTACCCAGGCCAGTGCTTATTCAGTGCAGGGATTTGAAAGCCCAATTCCTTTGCATTGGGACAGCACAGCTGATCTGTAAGTTACAATTCTAGGTATCTCTTTGGCCCAGGTCAAAGCTACCATTTGTGGCAGATTGTTGGACAACATGAGAACCATACAACCATTGCACTGGGATTAAAACACAGTCTGATGATGGAACAGATAGTCTTTCTATTGTATTCCTAAGTACTTTATTCTACAACAGGAAAAGCAATCAAAAAAACAGGCAGTAAGATAGTTGCTGTCACTTATATGACAAAAAACAACCAAGTGTATGTTCCTGTCATTTGTTGCTTGACAGAAGGATTCTCAGAGTTCAAGAAGGGGTAAAAGGGCACCAGCCACTGAAGAGATACCATCCTTACAGTCTGGGGGGGTATTTCAGCCATTTTGCTGAGTTAAGCACCACTGGGGATCTCTTGCATTAGGAAAGGAGGCCAGCAACATTAAAACAAAACAAAACAAAACAAAACAAAAACAACATACTGTATCAACATTTTTAATATAACCTCATTTGGGGGGTGGGGAGAACAGTGTTTTAAAGCTTTTTACAATGGAAATCTATACCATTAGGTAATTGACATTTAAAATTTCATTCATCTGTATTGTCC
>NW_007730903.1:87522-102403 GCF_000696425.1 Galeopterus variegatus | reverse complement strand
ACAATGGAAATCTATACCATTAGGTAATTGACATTTAAAATTTCATTCATCTGTATTGTCCTTAAGTGTACTTTTTCCCAGAAAGGAGAACCTATTCTTTATTTTTTTTTTCCAAATTTATGTTACAGTTTGATTATTTAATCTAGTAAAATATAAAAAATAAAATAAAAGTAGTTATTATATACTATTGGCTTTTGTATGATTATTATAAATTGCAACATTCATAGAGTTCTGTAATAGTACATCATTATTTAAATATATATATATTCTAATTATGCTGTGAACTATTTCTGAGAGATGATATATTCTTAATTTTATGGTCAATAATCAGGCTTTAGATAAAATTTTAGAATGAAGAATTTACTAAATCTTTGGCAAGATGACTACTTCTAACAGTTAAGAACATTAAGAGAATAAAAGACTCTGATAAATGAAACTATATTTGAATTATGTAAATTAGTAATACAAAGAAAAAGAAAGGATATAAATTAGTGCTCTATGAAATACAGACTGCTTCCCCCACTCCCTTACCAGTTAACGTCCCTGCGAGCACTTTCTTAACACAAGTATATCATTCACACATTTATATTTGTCTTGGGTGTGCTTCTGGGAAACAACTTAAAGGTCAGTGGCAGTCTAGAAAGCAGGTCCTAAAAACTGGGTTCTGAAGTGGGATCACTCAGATATATATATATATATATACAGATGAAATAGAGCACTAATTTGAACTTTATCAACCATTCACTGGAACAAATAATGTGATGTAGAATATTAAGTAAAAGTGGAATATTTGCAAATAAAATTATCTACTCTTGTATTTTAAATACATAAATCCTGGAAATTGTATAAATTAACTCATGCTAGAGAAATATTGTGTCATATCTAACAAGTTTTCAAGTTCAAAGCTTCTGAGTGACAAAAAATTCTAACCTTTCCATTTTAAGTAATATGTTAATTGTCAATGAAAAAAATCATATTTTTATTTGTTTCTTTGGCATCTGGTCAGCATGGGGATCTGAACCCTTGACCTAGGTGTTACTATACCACGCTCTAACCAACTGAGCTAACTGGCCAGGCTGTTTTTTAAAAATCTATAATTGTTTCCCAAATTAATGTAGACTTACTATAAGGATTAGTCTCCTAATTTTAACTCATCTTGGCTATACTCCAGAAATATTAGTTATGTGTACATTTGTCACCATTTGCCATGTATGTTGAATTATATTTGTCAATGCATGGCTTATATATAATAATGGACATTTCCTTTTTAATGGAGTTAAGTTTCATACCGTTATGTTTTTTGTTCAGCAGAATAGGATTTTTTTGGATGATATCCATGAACCTAATAGAAGCATAGGAGTAAAAAGACATACAGGGCCAGCTGCTACCACTGTTTTAAATAGTACAAACTATATAATCAGAGCAAAAATACTGAATATATAACACTATAGAGAATTTAGATATAAAGTGAATTGACTATCAACAAGGCATTTACCCAGACCCCATTCACAAACTGGCATAGTATGATTCTTTCTTTTAGGTGTCAACTTGACTAAGCTAAAATACCCAGTTACTTAATAAAACATTAACCTGACAGTTGCTGTGTAGGCGTTTTAATGTATACGATCACTTGACTTTAAGTAAAGGAGGTTATCTATCGTAATGTGGGTATGCATCATTCAATTGGCTGATAAGCCTCAAGAACAAAACTGAGATTTCCATGAGAAAGAAGAAATTATGCCTCAAGACTACAGCAAGCTCCTGCCCAAGAGTTTCCAGGCTGTCAGACTGCTCTACAGATTTCTGACTTGCCAGACACCACAATCATACAATCAAATTCTTTGAAATAAATTTCTCTCTCTCTTTCTCTATTAAAAATACATATATATGTAGATAGATAGATAGATAGATAGATAGATAGATAGATAGATAGATAGATAGATAGATAGATAGATAGATAGATAGATAGATATACATATATATAAATAATATATGTGTATGTATATGCACACACACAAACACACAGACACACACGTGTATATATAATTTCTGGTACTCTGGATAATTGTAATCAATACAAGTGTATTAAATTTCTTAGCTTCTTTTAGGTTTGTGTGTCGTGGGGACAGAAGGAAGATTTTCAGGGACAGGGAAACATACTGTCTCAAAGTCTTGAGACACTTCTGTTTAACATTAACACCATTTGCCCCAAGCCATGAAGAATAAGACAATGACATTAGGTATTCACTTCCTGGGAAATTCTTGAAATCACTTCCTAGAATCCCTGGGCAGCCATCAACCACCATTCATTCATGCCAATATCCAACTTGGAGTAGACACCACTTCCAGGAAGGACCAAACTGTAGCTTGTTGCACTCTCTTTGTCACCTCTCTTCCCCTGGGTGATGGAGATGAAAAGGATTACTCAAAGCCCATTTCTTCTGAGCAGTGAGAAACCCTGAAGGGGTTAATTTCCTGGAACCCTCAAGACAGAGGCATTCCTTCTTGGGAAATTAACACTGGACTGGGGTTCTTTCTCAGTATTTATTCTCCAGGCCAGAAAGTTACAGAAAAGGAACATAGGTGGAGTTATGGCTAAGTACAGTTCAATAATAGAAGCTGGTAACATCTGTGAATTAACAAAGTGACATTCCATAATGCAATTTGTAAAAGGTTAAGTTGATCCACCAACAAAAGCTTATTCTTAGCAAATATTGTCTTTTCCTACAGCAGTTTCCTCAGTATTTTTACATAACAATAAAGCAACTTTAAGTTAACCTGCTCCAAGGGCATCTGTCCCTGAGCCAGAAATGTTGCTGTGTTACAATTCTTTATCTACAACAGAGATTTTAGCCTGGGGAAAGTTTCCTGTCTTTTGAAAGCTTAACATTTCCATATGTAATTTTTAAAGGTTAGGTTATACCTGAAACTACAGGGCTTTAGAGACTAGGCCCTGTGAAATACATTTGCTTTGTAAGTGTTAGTAGCTAAGACTAGGGTGTATTTGAATAGTGCAGAAGGCCCCTCAGAACTCCCAGCAACCTAGTTTTGAAGTCTTTTCCTAAACCTAGCAGTAATGCAAACCCAAATTTCATGTGATTAATATTTTTATATATCAGTTATTACATTTGGTGGGGTAAAGCTAATATGTTAAAAATCTAAAACAAATATTAAACCCAGATGTGGACATTTAAAAGAATACTTGAACTAGAAAAAAACAATATTGTGTGGGTGTAAAGTAGATATGGTGATTTGATTAGTTAATTTAAAATGCACTAACTGGGCAAGTTTACTAATTTGCAGGATGACTGTTTGTTTAAAGAAAATTTTCTGTGAATATTTCAAGATTCTGCATGGTCCAAGGCTTCTACTCAAGAAAAATGTTTGAATAGCAAAGGCCTAGGAAGCTCGAGGTTTAGGGATGTACCTTCCCAGAGACATTTGCTTTCATTCCAAGATAATAATAAATAAGGTTAAAGACTTTCCCCTCTCCTTTCTGGAAGAGAAGTAGTTTACATTGCAAAATGATAAGTCTATCTCTCCAGAGAAGAGGAGCAGCAGATGTGCCAGCAGCATCTAAGGATGCTCTTAGTTTCATAATGTGGGGCTGCTCTCCCGTGTTGTAAACCAACTGCATGTGCAAGAAAAATATTATCCTCATTTATGTCACTCTGTGGGAATTTGGAGCATGGGGACCTGACCCAACATGCTACTCTGAGGAATAAACTTATTTCTCTGATCTGGAAGCTTCATGGTCTCTATGTCTCTCTCCACTGTTTTTTCTCTCTCTCATTCTGTCTCTCTCTTTTTATATACATTATGTGTGTTTGTGTGTATGTGTATGTATGTATATATGTCAACATACACACACACATATAAAACTTAGTAATTGATAATAGTATGTTAAAATAAATTATTGCAAAAATGTGTTGAATATATTTAAAAATATACATGTTACAGTGATTTCTTGCAAAAGTGAGGGCAGAATAATTTTTAAATGATTATTTGTATCTAATATATCTGAAAATTAAGGTGATAACATAGATCATAAAGTTTTGTGTAAGGTGTCTCCTTTCCTATTAAATCATTTTAATTTTAGACAGAAAGATAAAGATACAAAACCTAATAGTTGCAGTATAATAGAGAATATGCTAAGTGCCATTCATAAGCATATATGAGTTCCATGATACATTGATATATGCTTCAGATCTGTCTGACTTCTTATGTTTCATCTCTCCTGCCTCCAGCCAGAGAACAGTTTTTGTTTTTAAGGGTTCACCACATTAAATTGCACCCACAAGCATAATTCAGGATAATGTTCATCTTTTAATATTTGTGACCTCAATTACATCTGCAAAGTCCCTTTTGCCATGTAATATATTCAGAGGTTTCAGGGATCAGGGTATACACATCTTTGGTAGCCATTCTGCCTGTCATAGCTCATATGATGTGTGTAAATTTTTTAATAACTCAGTCTTAATTTATTCATTTGTAAAATGGTCATACTAACACCTAACTCAAGAGATGTTTTGAACATTAATCAGATAATCGCAAAACCAGAATACGTCTCCTTTCAACTTTCTTCTTTGCTGAATTGACCCCTGTTTTAATCTGACTTGCATATATATTAGAGTGATGATGATAAAAACATTTCTCATGGAACTAAAATAAAATGGTGCCTTCACATTGCTTATTGCTTTCTGTCAGTGCAGAGCCTAAAGAAATGTGCAGTTAACATGTGTGACAGAGCTAAATATCAGGTGACTGAGTTAAGCCTTTGGCAAGTAATGATTCAAAGTCAATCTGATATTGAATTCTATGACAAATGACTTAAGTATTGATATTTTGTTTTGCTAATTAAAGAGAGATTCAAATTCTTTAAAGACAAACCTGTAGGACAGTTCTGTTAATAAAGTCAGTGATAAAAAGAAAATTTGTTTATCTGCTAAAACACTGCCCTAGATCTAGACTGATCCTTCGAACACACTTGATAATGATCAAACATCACACTCTCTTTGCACTGTCAGGAAACATGCTTCAGTAATATGTCATTGCAAAATTCTTACATATGAAAAATAAATATATAGATTTTAAAAATTCCTGGTAGAACAAGAAATGGCATGAACACAATTGAAAAGAAAAAAAACCATAATAAAAAAATTATCTTGAATATGCATATAGCTTTGGATTTTGTAAAACATTTCAACAATTGTCTTTGAAAATAAATATAAATTATTATTGCATATTTATACATTCTCAGAAAGACTATAAGATTCAACTGCATTCACACAACTAGAAAGTCACAGACACAGCATCTTTATTCTCTTTAAAAAAAATATTTACTTAATTGGTATAAAGTATGCATAGGAATTTTTACAATTCTTATGATATTTAAAGGAAAGCTTTGGATTTTGTAAAACATTTCAACAATTGTCTTTGAAAATAAATATAAATTATTATTGCAATTTATACATTCTCAGAAAGACTATAAGATTCAACTGCATTCACACAACTAGAAAGTCACAGACACAGCATCTTTATTCAGCTTTTTCTCTTTAAAAAAAATATTTACTTAATTGGTATAAAGTATGCATAGTAATTTTTACAATTCTTATGATATTTAAAGGAAAGAAAAAAAAGTTACACAGAGGTGGAAAGGTTACTAAAACTGTATTATGTTAAATCAGCCTATACTTCTTAACTACAGAGCAAAGAATAGACACTAGAAAACATAATTTGGAATGCAAAATCTCAAAACTCCCTGATTGGATTAAAAATAGATCAGTGTAATCTTGTCCCTTAATGTTGAGAAAGCAAGTTTTTTTTAAATGTAATTTTGAAAATCTACTGCTATGACTTTAATGTGTTACCTCCAAAAATGCTTGTGTTGAAAACTTAATCTCCGAAGCAACGGTGTTGGGAAATAAGGCCTTTTGGGAGTTAGTTAGGTCATAAAGACTCTGTCCTCATGAATGGATTAACGCCTTTATAAAAAGGGCTTGGAAGAGTGGGTTTGCTCTTTTTCACTCTTCTGCCATGTGAGGACACAGCAAGAGGGCCCTCACCAGATGCTATGGCCTTGACCTTGGACTTCCCAGCCTCCAGAATTGTGAGAAAATCAGTTTCTTTTCTTTATAAATTACCCAGCCTTAGGTATTCTGTTATAGTAGCACAAAATGGACTAAGACATCCACTCAAAAAACTGACTGGAAATTTCTCTTTTGTCTGTAAAAGCATGAGTGCTAAAAGTGCAAGTAAGTGGAAAAGTAACTACATAATCTAACTGCAAATGACAATCATCAAGAGGAGGAAATAGAGTGATACAATGAAACTATTTTCAAATGATCCAATTCTTTATATTTGTTCAAGACTGGAATCTTATGTTCTAATGCCATTCTATAGAACATGAAAAATCAATATTAATATTTTAACAATGAGCTTATTAAAATATAATGTAGAGTGGAATATGTTTTCTTTTCTTAATTGGCAATTAAATCCAGAGAAGCTGTTTATTTAGATTTTATATATAACAGTATCAGCAGGGAGTATTTAAATTTAAGTAAATTGATTCTAAACTTAGTGCTCTCTTTAAACCAATATACAATAGTGGTGGGCAAAAATTTCTATTGACTTGTAAGAAAATGTTTTAAAAATCATACCTATTAAATTAAATACTGCAAACTTGATTCTCCAGGCAAAGTGTTCAAATAGGACAATTAGGTAATAATAGTTATGTAAAGTAATGTTCTTCCCTTGCTAAATGAATGGAAAATTACAGAATCTTAACATAGTGGCTGGACATGAAGGATTTATGTACAGATTCAGAGATGCATATTTTCAAAATGAAATCATTTTATTATCTAAACACCATAAGTGATTTTATTAAGAAATTATGAAACTTCAGTGTAGCATAGGAATACTGGTGAAAATAAGCAAAACAAATAATTTATCATTTAAAACCATGTACAATTATATTTGAGGTGATATCAGCTAATATTAGGGGATAAATGGAGCTTAACAATCAGATTCCTCAAAAAACTTAGAGTTAAACTATGGGGCATCAGAGAAGACATATTCAGTTTCTGTTACTTGAAAAAAGAGAGAGAGAGAGAGAGAAAGCATTAGTATCAAAACAGCACCAAGAATTGAGAGAAAGCCGATTAATGATTGTTTGCTTTAGACTGAAACAAACGTTTTTATCCAAAGTTTTATTTTATTACAAACTGAGTGTGTTTTTAAATTAGAACATGCAAGAATACTTCGAAAGTTCATGAAAAAATAGAATTAAAAGACAATATGAATCTTCCTATGAACTTTTTGAAGTACCCTCATACATATCATGTTTCTCTTTCTTTTCCTTTCCTTTTTTTATTTACTTTCTGCAGAAAAGAAGTTACTCAATCTTTGATGTCTCTTACAATCCCAGTAATTTAGAGTTGAGGAGAAAAAACATTGATTTAGCTGAATAGACTGTATCAGTAATACAGAGGCTCATTCAGCAATTGCAGCGTGTAAAAAAACATAAATGTGGTGTGTACCCAATACTCCAGGGAAGAAGACTCCACAAGAAACAGAGTCAAATATCTGATCCATCTAATGTATTTATTTCTCAATACAAATTAATTATTTGAATTCTGGTTCATATATTCCTACCTCTTCTCAGTTCAGTTAAAGTGAATCCATCAACTGGAATGTAGTGACATCTGGAACCCAGGCAAGCTTGAGTTTCTGCTCAGGCAATTTAAAGTCCTTGAGCTGGGGCTCTAGCAAATCCTCCAGGCAAACAACCTCTCCTGCAAACATTCTGAACTTGATAAATTCCTTGTATTCAAATTCCTAACTATTTTTCATTTTAAAAGTAGAGCAAATGACAAAAAATGAATTGATCTTCAAGTACATACTGAGATTCCATATAAGCAGGGCAGGTAGCTATATTTTTATTTTTTAATCAAGAATAAAAATATTTAATATCCTCAATATTTCTTAACATTTCTTATGTGCAAAGTTCTGTGCTAGATGCAGAGGGGGAACAGAAGGAGCAAAAATTGGAGAATCACATACCCTACTTGTCTGGAGCAATTCTGGCTTACACCTGTTATCTTGTCTCAGTATAATCCTTTTTTTCCCCATCAGTTATGAATATTCATAGGGTACAAAGCTAACCATCACCACTTGAGCCCAAGGCCCAAGATGTGAAGGCCAGATCAATATTGGTAGCATTCCCATTACCAAAAATTGTGATTATATCCCATGTCCTCACCCAATTATTGCCAGCCTCCCTCCCCCTCCCCTTTCTCCCCTCCATTCTCTGCAACCCTAGGTATGGTCTCTCCCTCTGCAAGTCTAATGCACCACTGCGGTCTTTTTTTCCTTTCTTCTTTGACTCTTAGCTCCCATTTATGAGTGAGGCCATGCTATATTTTTCCCTCTGTGCTTTCCTTACTTCACCCAGCATAAGTTTCTCCAAGCACATCCATGTTGTTGCAAATAGCAGAATTTCATTATTTTCTATGGCAGAGTAGTATTCCACAGTGTATACATACCACATTTTCTGTATTCAGTAATCCATTAAATGTCATTGGTTCCATATCTTGGCTATTGTAAACAGAGCTGAGATGAACAAGGGAGTGCAGATATCCCTTCAACATGATGATTTCCATTCCTTTGAGTATATACCCACAAGTGGGTTTGATGGATCCTATGGTAGATCTATCTGTAGTTGTCTGAAAGACCTCTGTACTATTTTCCATAGTGGTTGGACTAATTTACAATCCCACCAACAGTGTTGGAGCATTCCCTTCTCTCCACATCCTCACCAACATTTTTTATTCTCTACCTTTTTGATTATAGCCAGTCTAACTGGGGTCAGGTGATATCTCAATGTGTTTTTAATTTGCATTTCCCTGATGACTAGTGATGTTAAGCATTTTTTCATGTACCTGTTGCCATTTCTAAGTCTTCCTTAGAAAAATGTCTATTAAGCTCCTTTGCCCATTTTTTTAATTGGGTTATTTGGTTTTTTACTGTGTGATTGCTTGAGTTCCTTGTATATTCTGTATATTAATCTCTTGTCAGATATAAAGTTTTCAAAACTTTTCTCCCACTCTACAGGTTATCATTTCACTCTGTTGATTGTTTTCTTTGCTGTGCATAAGCTTTTTAGTTTGATATAGTCCCATTTGCTTATTTTTTCTTTGGTTGCTTGGGCCTTTTGGCTCTTCTTCATAAAGTCTGTGCCTAGACCTCATTCCTGAAGTGTTTTCCCTATATTTTCCCTTAATAATTTTAAACTTTCTGATATTATACCTAAGCCTTTAATCTATTTTGGGTTGATTTTGGAATATAGTGAGAGGTACATGTCTAGTTTCATTCTTCTGTATATGGATATCCAATTTTCCCAGCTCCACTTATTGAAGAGGCAGTCTTTCCTCGGATATATGTTCTTGCTATCTTTGTCAAATATCAGATGGCTGTAAGCTTGAGGGGTGATTTCTTGGTTCTCTATTCTGCTCCACTTGTCCAAGTGTGTATTTTTATGCCAGTACCATGCTGTTTTGATTATTATAGTTTTATAGTATAATTTAAAGTCAGGAAGTGTTATGCCTTCAGCTTTATTTTATTATTATTATTATTATTATTATTATTATTATTATTATTAATTACTCAGGATTTCTTTGGCTATTCGAGGTCTTTTGTTATTCCATATGAATGTTAAGATAGTTTTTTTCTATTTCTGTGAAGAATGCCATTGGTATTTTGATGGGGATTGCATTGAATCTGTAGATCACTTTGGGTAGCATGGACATTTTCACAATGTTAATTCTTCCAATCCAAGAGCATGGAATGTCTTTCCATCTTTTTGTGTCTTTTTAAATTCCTTTCAGTCATGATTTGTAGTTCTCATTGCAGAGATTTTTCACCTCCTTGGTTAAATTGATTACTAGGGTTTTTGGTTGTTTGTTTGTTTGTTTTCATGACTGTTCTAGATGGGCTTACTTTTTTGATTTCCCTTTCTGTTAGCTCATTATTTAAATATATAAATGCTACAGATTTTAGTGTGTTTTTTTTTGTATCCTGCAATGATACTGAAATTATTAACCAGCTCTAAGAGTTCTTTGATAGAGTCTTTAGGTTTTTCTATATATAGGACCATGTCATCTACAAATAGGGCCAGTTTGACTTCATCTTTTCAAATCTGGATTCCCTTTAATTCTTCTGCCTGATTGCTTCAGCTAGTACATCCAGTGCTATGTTAAATAGAAGTGGTGAGAGAGGGCATATTTGTCTTGTTCCTGTTCTTAAGGGAAAAGCCTTCAGTTTTTCCTTATTCCAGTGATATTGGTGGTGAGCTTGTCTTAGTTGGCTTTCACTGTGTTGAGATACTTTCTTTCTTTATCTAATTTGTTGAGAGTCTTTATCATGAAGCAATGTTGAATTTTGTCAAATGCTTTTTCTGCATCTATTGAGATAATCATATGGTTTTTGTACTTGAGTTTGTTGATGTGATGTACCACTTTTATTGACTTTTGTGTGTTGAACCATCCTTGCATCCCTGGGATGAATCCCACTTGATCATGGTGTACAATTTTTTTGATGTGTTGCTGTATTCTGATTGCTAATATTTTGTTGAGGATTTATGCATCTATGTTCATCAAGGATACTGGCCTGTAATTTTCTTTTTCTTTGTTTTATCTTTATCTGGCTTTGGTATCAGAGTTATGCTGGCCTCATAGAATGAGTTTGGGATAACTCACTCCAATTTTTTGGAGTAGTTTAAGGATAATAAGTGTTAATTCATCTTTAAAGGTTTGATAGAATTCAGCTGTAAATCCATCCAGTCCTGGGCTTTTCTTTGTTGGAAGATTTCTGATTACTGCTTCAATCTCATTGCTTGTTATTGGTCTTCTCAAGTTTTCTATCTCTTCTTGGTTCAGTTTGGTAGTTTATTTGTGTCCAGAACTCTATCCATTTCTTCCAGGTTTTCATATTTGTTGCCATACAGTTGTTTATAATAGTCTGTAATAGTCTTTAATTATTCTTTGTATTTTTGTGGTATCAGTTGTAATGTCTCCCTCTTTATTTCTGATTTTTGTTATTTGGGTCTTCTCTCTTATTTTTGTTAATGTAGCTAATGGTTTGACTGTTTTATTTATCTTCTCAAAAATCCTACGTTTTCCTTCATTGATCTTTTGAATCATTTTTGGGAGTCTTTATTTCACTTAGTTCTGCACTGATATTGATTAATGCTTTCAGTCTACTACCTTTTTGATTGGATTGTTATTTTTCTAGTTCTTTGAGGCATAGTGTTAGTTCACTTATTTGAAGTCTTTCCATTCTTTTCATGTAAGGTTTTATTGAAATAAACTTCCCTCTTAGTACTGTTTTTGCGGGATCCCACAGGTTTTGATGTGATGTATCTTTATTTTCATTCTTTTCAAGAAATATTTTGATTTCCTATTTAATTTCTTCTTGGACTCACAGGTCATTCAGGAGCCTATTGTTTACTTTCAATGTATTGGTATAGTTTCCATGTTTTTGCCTGTTTTTGATTTCCAGTTTTAGTCCATTGTGATCTGAAAAGATATTTGGAATGATTTAAATTATCTTTTAATTTGCTGAGACTAGATTTTTGACCTAATATTTCCTCTATCCTGAAGAATGTTCCATATGCTGATGAGAATTAATATTCTGTAGTTGTTGTGTGAAATGTTCTGTATATATCTGTCAGGTTCAGTTCATCTAATGTGTAGTTTAAATCCTGTGTCTTTTTGTTGATTTGTTGCCTGGAAGATCTGTCCCATACTGAGAGGGGTGTTCAGGTCACTCACTGTTATCATATTAAGATCTATTTCTTTCTTCAGGTCTAAGAGTGTTTGCTTTATATATCTCGGTGCTCCAGTATTGGGTGTATACATATTTATGATTGTTATGCCTTCTACTTGTATACATCCTTTTGTCATTATATAATGGCCTTCTTTCTCTCTTTTATGTATTCTTCTTTATAGTTCTAGTATTTGTTCATTGTTGTTTGGTCATCTGGTAGAGGACCTGCTTCTTCTATTAACTCTGGGATTGGCTGTGAGGATAAAGATTTCCTCCTCTATTTGCAGGTTCTCTTGGTGACTCCTTATATCAGTGTACTCGAGTGTGTGGTTGGTTGCTTGTAGAGTGGCCCTGGCTGTTACTGTGGTAGTGAACTGTCCTTGCAAATGACGGTAGGTATGGCATTAGCTATGGTACAACACCTTGGTTCCTGTTCTGGCAGTGAGCAGGGCTTTATGGGGATGGAGTCTGGGTCCCCAAAGGTGAGCAGGGCTTAGCTCACCTCAGTGCCTGCCGGGGCTTGTGGGCAACACACTCTGGGGCTGGAGTCTGTGCCCGCAGTGGCATGTGGAGCTCAGCTCACCTCATGCCTGCTGGGGATTATAGGCAGCTTCTTCCAAGGCTGGAGACTGCCCCCAGTGGCACATGAGTCTTGGCTCACTTTGGCACATGCTCGGGCTTGTGGGCAGCTCTGGTACTGACCTTTATAGGCTAAAAAGTTGAAATAAAAGCTATAAGTACTGGCAAAAACAAAAAACAAAAAGGAAACCTGTAATTTAGTACAGGATATAATGTATAAATGCAAGGAGAACAATAAATGCCAGAGTTAACCCACAAGCATAAAAAATGACATCAAACAGGCAAACAAAATAAATAAAGCTATGCAATTTAAAAGTTAGTGGACATTGTTTGAACAGTCTTCAAGGATAAGAAAGTGAATTCAGGTAGAAAAAGAAAAATATATATAAGAGCTGTTTGTAAGAACTATTTTCACAATACTTGTTTTTCTGGCTAGTCAAAGTTTATGGAACTGGGAGGTAGATAGTATAAAATAAAGAAGAAAGAGCAAATGTAGAAAGCAAGGGCGAAGCCGGGGACATTCTGTCAGGTTCACTTTTGTATCTTCACAAAAATAGTTGTTCCAGTTCTGACGGGCAAAGAATAGAGTAGATACCAACTGCCTTTACCTTTAGTCTTTTGTTAATGCCGACTGCATTTTTTCACATTATTTACAATGTCACTTTATAGTAAGTTTGTGACCTTCAGAAACACTCAAGTATTATCCATGTATGGCTTTTCCTTTTGGAGATTTACAAAGCAAAGTCTGTTATAACTGTTTACTACCCTGTCACTTTATAGTAAGTTTGTGACCTTCAGAAACACTCAAGTATTATCCATGTATGGCTTTCCCTTTTGGAGATTTACAAAGCAAAGTCTGTTATAACTGTTTACTACCATATCTATAGTCCCTATTTTATGTCTCATTCCCTTAAGGGAAATACCATTGCCTGGTAAAGACTCCCATACAACCCTAGTTTCTTGCCTAGACTATTACTGACAATCGGCTGTTCTACCCTTCAGCCATATCCTGACTTCAAGATGAGCCTTTGACATCACACATGCACTTTGGTTAATCTCATTGCTACTTACCCTATGCTAGCAAGCAATTTATTTTTTAATACAAATTAATGACATTGCATTTTCAGTTGTTAAAATCAATCTTGGAGTTTCTGCCTATTGAACAAGTCAAATAGAGGGTTTGGGTTATGATTCTTGAGGGAATGTGTGAAGAGTTAGATAACCATATATTCTGGTGTTCCTAGTATCGTTCCTATTTTTGTATGTTGTTTCGGCTTAATTATGAATAGGGCCTTATTTTATTTGCAAAAAATGTCCTAATTTGAATAAGTTTTATGTTCACTGATAGATAACTTGGAATAGATGATGGCATTATCTAGTCAAATGCAGTAGGACAGAGAGATAGAGGACACTATATGGATATCATTATGATGAATTTCAGATCTATATCAGGCCACTAAATCAGAGCAGACTATTATAATCCCTCTCAATTTGGTCCATGATTCTTAATATTAATTATCATAGCTAATTCAATTATTCAGCAAGCATCTCACATCATTAAAATTGCTCAGGTGGCTGTGGCGAAATGTTGCATAGATATGACCTAAGCTTTATTTAACTCAATTTGTTATGCCAAGTAGACAGCAATGTTATTTCCCATAGGTGTCTTTCAAGAACCTAAAAATGAGTCAGAACCATAAATAATATGAATGGGCTGATAAAGAAAGCAGCCGTACCATAGAAATCCTGTTCTCTGGAACATACACTGAGATCCAACCTTAATAATACATTCCCCTCAATAGGAACCTATAGCAGACATATAAACACTACATCTTCTCTTAGACTCACTGTCTGCAAGTTCCATGGGCACTTAGTGTGCACCAACCACCACAGAGCAACCCAGTTTGTCTGGGCCTGAGGGGCTTCATGCACACACTGCTACACTAAGCCACACCTCATGCCTGCTCCTTTATTCTTATTTCTGGTCTCAGGACTTACCTAAGTCATTAAGGTGTAAATGATTTGAGCAGACCTGCTTGGGGTTCACGTATGCAGAGCATAGAACTCTGACAAAACAAATTCTACCCATGAGAAACCTCTAAGGGAATGTTCTAACTCAGGAAAGGGAGCAGGACATTTTACAGGCTTTAGCAGAAAGGAGTTAAGTAAGATTCAGGAATAGAGGGACTGTGCTTGTGGATTTATAGCCATTTTTTGGAAAATTTGTATCTTATCGGGGCGGGGGGGTAGGAACAATTACGAATTAAAATCATGTTCGAGTGTGGATGGAGAAAAAAGTTGTGAAGAACAAGGGCATATGAGGTCCACAAAGGAAAATTCTCAGCTTTTCAGTGTCTTGTCCTTCCGTATCTCTTTCAATATGTCATTCTAAAAATATAAAGAGAAACAGATGAATCGCTCTAAGCTAGAAAGAAAGAGAGGCAGAGAGATCTGTGGAAAGATGGAAGAGCAGAGAGTC
>NW_007730903.1:77856-87269 GCF_000696425.1 Galeopterus variegatus | reverse complement strand
CTCTAAGCTAGAAAGAAAGAGAGGCAGAGAGATCTGTGGAAAGATGGAAGAGCAGAGAGTCTGGGAACCAAGGAAGACAAGTGGGGTGTGATGAAGGTCAAAGAAGGAGAATTCGGATTGGCAGTGTGGCTGGAGGCAAACTGGCAGATGGGCGCTCTAAGCTAGAAAGAAAGAGAGGCAGAGAGATCTGTGGAAAGATGGAAGAGCAGAGAGTCCGGGAACCAAGGAAGACAAGTGGGGTGTGATGAAGGTCAAAGAAGGAGAATTCGGATTGGCAGTGTGGCTGGAGGCAAACTGGCAGAGGGGAACATGTAGGAAAGAAACTGATAAACAGGTGAACTCTCATGGGTATGGAAAAGTCTTATTTTCCCGTAAAATATTGGAAAAACTCTACTTGACTGCTAATGTTTG
The DNA here is from genome assembly GCF_000696425.1 of Galeopterus variegatus. Taxonomy (NCBI): domain Eukaryota; kingdom Metazoa; phylum Chordata; class Mammalia; order Dermoptera; family Cynocephalidae; genus Galeopterus; species Galeopterus variegatus. The sequence goes on along the minus strand of NW_007730903.1, from coordinate 86,858 downwards.
TAAGGAAGATCATGTTTGGACAAGATATAAAATAGAAGTATTGATTCCTACAAGTTTGGTGAGATCATGGAGTGGTTATAGAAGAGGAAGGATTTACAAATAAGATGGACAACTAGGAACAGGAAAATTCTAGTCTTCTTCCTTCTTCCTTAATGAATTGGGTAGATTGTCATACTTGGGAGGACTCATGAGAAATAAGATTGGTGGGCTTCATACTTTTATATGTAAACTTGTACTAGATTTCTTTTGTTGACATAAAAAATCACTACAAATTTAGCAGCTTAAAATAGCATCTATTTTTTACCTCACAGTTCTGTAGGTCAGACGTCCAGTACGCTTGTCTAAGCACACTGCTTATAGTCTCACCAAGCTAAAATCAAGATATTGGCCAGCTTGGGCTCCTATCTGGAGGCTGTATGGAAGAATTCACTTCCAGGCACGATCAGGTTGCTGACAGAGTTCAGTTCCATATGCTTGTATTACCAAGGTGCCTATTTCCTTAGTGAATGTTGACAAGGTGTTGTGCTCAGCTTTTAGATGCTACTCTCAATTTTTGGTTCATGGTCCCCTTTCTCCATCTTCAAAGCCACAATGGTCTATTGAGTTCTTATACTTCTGATCTCTCTGACCTCCTCTTCTGCCTCATCTCTTCTTCTTACCTTTTCTGTTGCATCTCTGTACTCTTACTTGAGAGATGTCTCTGCTTTTAAAGGCTTGATTAGACTGGGCCCACCCATATAATCCAGGATGAATCCTGGTCTTAGTCTGTAACATTAATTACATCTGCAAAAGTCTCTTTTGTCATGTACTGTGACACATTCACAGGATTCAGTGACTAGGGTGTGACCACTTTGGAAAGGTCATTATTTACTCTATCAAAAGCTGCATATTTAATGACCTTTATAATACTTTCTTTATACCTAGTTTCATTTAAAAACATAACTCAATGTTCTTTTAAATGTAGGATTCTGGATAATAATAGGCAGACTTTATTTTTTCAGAAACTCTACAGTGGGAAGGCTAATGCCAATCAAAGTGTAATACTCCAAATACATGGGCTTTTCTTTCAGAAATTAAGCCAACTCATGATAAATAAATGGTCTATACCTATCTGGTTGAACCCCTGTGACACTCAGAATTTTTTCTAAATGTTTTTGAGTAGCCTCCTCTCACTCCCCATGCTGGTTCTTCTTAACCTCTACCACTCTCCTATGTTCTTTTCTATTTTTATTTTTCTGGATCATTAGGAGAATAACTTTATACTCTAATTCTCTCTCTCACACACACACACATTCACACAAAAGATGAGTGGTGCCCACAAAATTTTAAACAATATGCATAAATTTGATAAGCTTATTGGTATTATATTTTTTATAATTTTCTCTGGTAGGAAATGGCTAGATCTACTGAAGACCTAATGACGCAATAGGAAACAGAAAACAAGAACATGTTACCATAACACAGCATGAAGTGCCTTATATGTTAGACCAGTACTGTCCAATAGAACTTCCAGAGATGATAGTAACGTTCTATCCGTGCTATCCAAATGATAGCTCCTAGCCACCCATAGCTACTGAGCAAGTGAAATTCAGTTAGTGGGACTGAGGAACTGAAGCTTTAATTTTATTTAATTTGAACCTATTTTAATTTAATTAGCCACATGTGGCTTGTGGCTAGAGGCTACCTTGCTGGAGAATGCAGTGTGATAAGATGGAGGCTTCAGTCTCAGTTTCCTCCCTCCTCTGCCAATTCAACTCTGAATTCCTTTGGCCTGGAAAGTATTCCACCCAGCTTGGATTGCACTGACCACCAACCATCAATGTATTGCCGTAAAGAGGTTTTGGGAAGCTGTGCCAACTCATTCCAGTTATGTTCTTGACTATGTCCTTTACAATGTTTCCCAGCCTGCTAGTAAACTAACTAGAAAGGAATCACAAGAAGAGTTGGAGTCATCAATCTGTTTAGTCTTGGAATAGGGCTCACCATTTTTGGTCCAACCTACTTTCATACACAATCAGGATTAAAATATAAACTAATTTCTATTTGATAATCTCTCTTTAAATTTATCTGACTTTACTTAAATATTTACCTTTTATAAAGTTTCCTAGATAGAGATTTTTCTGCTTAGTTTATTGTTAGTGCTGAGTTATAAGTTCCAGAAAAATAAAGTAGATAATGAAAACATCAACCAAGTCTTAACTCTAGCCACTTTGCTGTAAAGTTCAGCATGTATTACGTTTCTCTTCAAGAAGTTCTTTATTCCATATGGAGTAATTCCACCTCTCTAATAGATGTATGCATGATGTATCTCAGTGTATTACCTACTTCCATGAATGAATCATAGTAATGTTACCCTTCACTTCTCCCCAGCACCGAGATACTACTTTTGATTATGTTGCCGTTCTATATAGGATTTGATAAATTTCAAATAATTTAATGAAGCAGTAATCCCACTATGGGAGTGTAGGATTCATGAACAACAACAACAAAAAAATCAGTCTTGCATTAGTGTTATATACAATGTATATGAGCAAGCATTGCTGATATAAGTCATCTTAAATATGTATGACTTTATTTTGGTACTGTTATTCATATTCCACAGCTTATTCTCCAGTCTGCATTTCTCTTCTACTTTGAAAAAAAATAAAATAAAATAACTGATCTGCCCTCTGAGAAAATAAGGAGGTATGCTACAAATGTAGACAACTCTGCCTTGGTGCATGGTTTCAAATTTCTTGAGAGTATTATTTTTCCCAATAAGATTAAATCAACTTTTGTACCTCATCCAATCTTAGCTTTCTGATTTCTCTCTCCCAATTCCCCTACACCTAGGGTGTTAATAGTCATGATGGGCATTATGGACGATCATCCTTGAGGATTCATGGTGAAAATTCAAACCATACAGGGTTCACAGCTGCTATAAGAAGAGAATAAATTCTTTCTTACCTAACCTTCCTGGCTTAAAGACATCCTATTGAATTGCCTCTGATCTAATTGGTATAAGGAAAGAGAAGGCAGAAGGAGTACAGGGAGAGGTACCGTTCAAAAAGAGCAAAAAAGGGAAATACACAACAATAGAAATATTCCTTTCATAATCTTTCCTTTCATAATTTCTTTGTTGCTCTATTGTTAAAAAAATGGTTAGAGAAAGATCAAATGAAAGCCATATGTCTCTGGTTTCACGATAATGGCACCAAATGTTTTAGCATTTTGAACTTTATATCAAGAGAATTTCTAAAATTAAGGACCTAGGTAACATATTATTTGATATAAAAAAATGATAGCCTAAATTGAAAGATGAACTGAATTTCTTAATATTACTAAAGAGAGTTTCATTTGGTCAAATATGTCATCAAACACTTTTAATCATGGGACCACCTTGGCAGCCATGCTGCATATAGCACTATGCAGACTCTCTGTAATCTCTGTTTACTCACAAGAGAGGTTACTAAAATCAGATAACATTTTCTTTTCCCTGAATCTTTACACTCTAATACTGACTTCACTTGAATTGATAGTAGCATTATAAAACAGCAGACACCGTACTGATATTATCCACTGTGAATTTTAATACCACAAAATAAAAATAAACGGCTTTTTAAGTATAAATTAATTTGAATCAAGAAACTGGAAATGCAACCTGATAGCTGCTAAGTGACAGGCAACATTGAAAAACTGCTTCTTGATTCCAGGTCTCAACCTAACTCTCTTACATATCATCTCCTTTGTTTACCACCCTATCTAAGGTAGTGGCTGTTATTTTCTATCTCAGTTTATTGTTCATTTTTTTGTAGCCCTTGTTATATACTCATTATTACCTTATTATTATTATTATTATTGGCTAGTTTGATGGTTTCTACTAGTCTCCTATTCTGTATTTCAGTACAAGAAATGCAAAGATGTGTCTGTTTTGTTAACCTTGAAAATTCGGTAAATAGCCAAAACCCTGACACAGAGTAGGCCCTAGATAAAGATGTGTGGGAAGAGATTATTACACACATATTAATTATTATTAATAATTGAACATTAATTAATCATTAGATATAATTTATTATGTTTAATAAATTAAGGCTGCTGGACTACATATCTCTAAGATCCATTTAAATTAAAACAGTAACTAAAATTTCAAAGGGACTAATTTGAATTAAAGCCCAATTTTTTGTGTGTAGTTTTTTTCTTAAAATCTTCCTTTCTGTGTAATGTATTTTAAGTATTTGCTCTTTGGTCTAAAAGATACATATTTATAGCATTTATAAGTTTGTATTTATAAAATTTATAAAAAAATATATTTTTGTATATACACACACACAAGGTTACTTCAAAAATTTCGTGAAAAAATAAAATTAAAAGATAATACAGACCTTTCCATGAACTTTTTTAAGTACTGTATATTTCCAAACTGTTTTCCAGATATGTTGCACTAATTTACCCATTGAGTACAAATTTAAGATTGTGTACTGTTTATATTTAAAAGAGAAAATTTGTATTAACTTGATAGATAAATGATAAAATATAGCACGTTTGTTTAATTTAATTATTAATGAAGTTGAATTTTTTTTTGTTTGTTAGCCAACTCCTTTTCACATATATTTTTTAATTTCTTTCCTATTAACTTTGTTTCTTTTTTGCACTATAGTGCTTTTGTCCTCTGTTTCATATGATCCTAATTCATTATAGCTAGTACTCATGTCACACTGCTGCAAAATTTTTAGTTTTCTTTTTAATTGTATATAATGGGTCACTATTTGGAAATTTTAATGTGTGTTGTAAGCTTATAAAGGCCCACACTCTTTTGTTTGATATCCTTGAATCAGAACTCAGAATTTTTTTCAAAGTTAGGAAGAAATCATTTTTTAACCATACAGTATGTAACACTTGCCCCCACCCAGTGTCACATAGTCAAACACATTAAATTTTACGAAGTAAAAAGCATGAACGTTCACCCCATAGGCAGACATATATGCATGTTAGGTCTTCCAAATGAGTTGGTGTTGCTTAAACAAATAAACAACAAACTAGTTTACCATACATTTTTTAATTTTGCAATTGACGCATGAACGTTCACCCCATAGGCAGACATATATGCATGTTAGGTCTTCCAAATGAGTTGGTGCTGCTTAAACAAATAAACAACAGACTAGTTTTCCATACATTTTTTAATTTTGCAATTGATGATAAGAAATTACGAACCTATATTACTTCATGAATTTCTAAATCATACTTTGCATGAGATACCCCCTTGTTACTAATTGTCCTAAAAATGTATAATATGGATATATGTGTTTCATTAAAGTGCTATGATAATTATCTTCTTACTTGAGAGAATTTCTATAGGAATAGATGATATATATGTATCAAATTTCTTAATTCAAATACTGTTATAAATGGACTTCATTTAGTAGTTGAAGACAGTATCCTTCCCTTGTCCTTGACACTGTCATTTCCAAACAATTCTAGGGTTGATGAGACAGGAGATATTTAGTTAGAAGAAATTTTTAATACATGTACAAGCCCATTCCTTTTCACATATTAAAGTTAGGAAATAGTTTTATTTCCTCTACTCTTACACCCCTGTTCTTCTTGGTTTGCCTCCTCATCTGGCTAACTCCTAGTTTTCCTTACCTTAACTTAAATGTAAAGTTTTTCTTGATCCATTGACTGGGATGAGAAGCCCCATTCTTTCATTTATTTAACAACTGCTTACCATTTTCTTTTCTGTGTCAGTTATTACTCTAGTATTGGTGATACAGAAATAAACACAACAGGGAAGTTTTCTCTTTTATGAACCTTACACTCTGGAAAAGTAAATACATAAATGTAAAATACAATGTCAGGCATTTTACAATTGTACTTTGATATGTACTCTGAGGAAAAGACAATCAGAGCAAGGGGAAAGAGAATGATGGAGATGGATGCTGTTATAGAGTATTCAGAGAAGGCTTTTCTGAGCAGATGAATTTGATGCTTGAGAGAGAAAGAAACAAGGCTGATGTAAACAAGAAAGACGGGTACAAAGGGATTTCTGAGAACCAGCCAAATGCCACATCATGTTACGTGGTATAACATGTGCCTGTATCCTTTCATTTCATTCCTCTATGTTTTTTGGTAGAATTATTTGAAATCTTGCAAACCTAAATAAATAAATAAGCATATAAATGAATATGTGGTTCATATATACACCCATGTCAAGACATTGCTTGCTCAATGTTATTTAACTATTTGCTAAATAAACAAATAAATACATTTTAGATAATAGCAAGTGATGGAAATAAATAATATATTTTCTAGATATTAGAAAAGCAAAAAAAAAAAAACAGAGAAGGCTTCAAAAAGAAAATACAAGCAGCAGCAAGCCTGATAGGTAAGACATACATTCTTGGATATTTGAGAGACAAAATATTATGGGTTATTGCTAAATGCTAGATTGAACAATTCCTATACGATTTAAAATGGAAAATGAAAAGAATGACATCAAACATAAAAGTAGATGAGAACAAAATAGGGTCTAAAAATGAATAAAGTTATCAAGATTTGCAATTTAAACACAACATCACAAATTGAGTATCCTTTGAGTTGCATGTAATCAAGAGCTGAAAATCTGCTTCTCTAAGTTTTAATTTCCATTTCATCTGTTAAAAAAAATTGTGAACTTAGGTCAAATGAATATAAATTAGAAATAATGGAGCTTTTAAATTCTAAGGGTAATTAATTAATAGATTCTTGATAATTTTTATTTTAGAATTATCTTGGGAATGAGTGCTACCTGCTTAAAGAATAGCATAATATCAAGATACATAAGTCAATAAATCAAATTTCCCTCACAAATGGAGTATGCACCATTATACTACTGAGAATTGCAGACAAGAGTGAATTTCTCTTCTATGCCCTATTCTCCAGAGCAAATTATTCATATTTAGATTGTTTTTTGAATGGGATGTGTGACTGACTTTGAATTCAGTGTCTGTGCTCCCAGCAGAATTTCCTTTAACAAACATAACAGCTGTTAGGAAATCTGTCACATGGAATGTTCTATATGTTGTTTAACAAACTTCTAATTCATTGCTTCTTCTGCCTCCAGGCACTTTTGAATATGAAACTAGCTATTTGGTGGACACTAATGAAAACTTTGTGATCTAGGTTAGGTCATATAATCTCTCCAGATAGGCCTCAGATTCTGTACTTTTTAATTATAGGGATTGGAGAAGATGACTTAAATTACACTTTCAAGTCTAAGATTCTGTTGTTTCCTGAAATTTAAATAAATTGATGCCACTAGTAGTTATTTCAACTGTTTTGGAAATCTCTTAAAGTATTTTTTGATTTTTAATGTACTGATGGTGCCAATATTTTATTAAACCTCAACACAAAAAGGTAATTAATTAAGATAGTTGTCTGTCAAAGTGACAAGTAAAAAGTGTTGCATAGCATTCTTATAATGCAGTTACACACATATCCCCATTGACTTTACCATGTGAACATACTCTGAAACCAAGAATTTCATCTTTATTTTGGGGCATTCTGTATAACAAAGAATTCTCAATAGTTGTCAAAGTATTTCAAAGTATTTTATCTGGGCCGGCCCAGTTGTGCACTGGAGAGTGCGCCGCTTGGGAGCGTGGCGGTGCTCCCGCCGAGGGTTCGGATCCCATGTGGAGACCGGTTCCCGCTCACTGGCTGAGCGCAGTGCGGGCTTAACACCGAGGGTTGCGATCCCGTTGCCTGTCCCCAGTACGGGCGTGACACCAAGGGTTGCGATCCCGTTACCAGTCAGTAAAAAAGACAAAAAGGAAAAATTTTAAAAAAGTATTTTATCTACAGTCTTCTTGTAAACAAACTGAAGAAGTGGGATTTGGAAAGCATTTAGTTTGTATAAACATAGCATATGTCTATGTTTACCCCAAAATGTCCACACTAAAGTCAATGTTTTTTAAAATATTTTTTTAACTGTCAAATTCAAATATTCTTTTGTGATTACTTTCTTCAAAAATCACAAAAAGATTCTCCCCATCTCCCTAAGAATTATCAAATTCAAAGAGCTCTAAAGTCTTACTAGTCTCTCAAAGTCTGTCAAAAACAAAAAGAAAAAAACATCAACATTCTGTACTCAAGAAAGCATTAGTAGAGAAATTCAACATACTTATGTCAAATGTGCAACCTTCTTTTAAACAAGATGAAATGAAATTTTGGTCAACACAATGTAAATAAGAAGTAGAAAGATTGGTGACCAACTGTGAAGTTTTTTTTATATTTTCCTACTACATATTCAACTATCAGTTTAAATGAGGTTTTTATTGTTTTCTATAGCAATGACTGGTAAGAAAATACCTTTAATCCTCTTTTATCTCATCATCTATTAACTTTAGTAATGGCGTGTTTTCACACATGTTCCTTCTATTTTCCGAGATTCCAAGTTTTATTATTTTATTTTTATGCCGTTCTATCAGTTACAACTAGGACAAAGTAAACTTTTCAAGAAAAAACTGTAAGTCCATAGGCTGCTACTCATCAAATAAAATGTCCCCTAAAAAATTAAGGCTGGTGGCTAATTGTGCAAATTCCACCATTTTTTCAAGTTTCCTCCCAGGCTCATTTTAGAATTTGGAATTTGTCCACAAAGTGATCAAAGAAACACTATTCTATACTAAAGAGATTTTTTTGTTACTGTTGTGCAAGCCAATAATATTTAAAACCTTAAAACATAAATTTATGTAAATATTTAAAAACTCTTTGGTGTAATACATGTTTTATTTGGTGTACTGAGATTGTAAACTCTACTTGATAGCTACATAGTTTTACTCTCCTTTAGTGGTTGCATAGTGATGACAATTCTTATTTTCAATTTATCAGGTTTTGAATACATTCCGTTTATCTATCAGTTTACAGAAAACTATCCCAAACTTAGTGGTTTAAAACAGCAATGTTATTTCTTAGAATTGTATGGATTTACCCATTGGTTCTGCTGGTCCCACTGGAGATCCTTTTTTTTTTTTTTTTTTTTTAAA
>NW_007730903.1:76703-77666 GCF_000696425.1 Galeopterus variegatus | reverse complement strand
CGTGGCCTTGGTGTTATCAGCACCGCACTCTACCGAGTGAGCCACGGGCCGGCCTTCCACTGGAGATCCTTAATGAATCTTCAGTCTGCTGGTACATGGGCAGTGGTAACAATTTCAAGATGCCCCCACTCACATGTTTGAAGCCTTGGTGCTGTTGTCTGCTTGAATGCCTCTGTTTTCCTCAGCGTTGTCTCTCATCCTTCAGTAGGCTTGGCAGGGTTCTTTGCAACATGGTGATCTCAGAGTTCCAGTGAGTGAGAAAGGAAACTCAAGGCCTCATAGGGGCTGGGATCTGATGTTCACACAATGTCGTTTCCACCACATTCTATTGGTCAAAGCAAATCCCAGTGCTAGCCCAGGTTAAAGAACAGGGAGAAATAGGCACTCTGTCTTGATGGGTAGAATGTTAACATCACATTGCAAAGGGGTATGGACAAGCATAATTCAAAGTGGAGAATTATAATTATTTGTTGCAGTCAGGACTCAGTTCCCCCAGTGCAAAATAACCTCAACCTCTCTCCAGCCTGCAAAGCTTCATTTAATGACAGCATTCATTTCAGGCTCAAAATCCTGGATTTCATTATCTAAATCAGTTCCAGATACAGATGAGGCCCAGTGAGTATGATTTCCAGGTGCAGCTCCTTGGATATACTTGTTCATCCTGTGACCTATAAACTAAAATGAAAAATTACCCAATCCCGCCCCCACAAAAAATAAAATGGTGAGATATGGACAGGATTATTGCCATAGGTAGACACTCCTTTCAAAATGAGGTGGGAAGGGGGACAGTAAACCCATAATAGTCACTGATCCATGGCAATCCTCAGGCACTGGGGACCAGGAACAGTTCCTCAGGGCCAGTTTTGCTCTGCTGTGGGTTGAATGTCTCCCCAAAACTTAATCCCCTCTGTGACTGTGATAAGAGGCTGGGAAATCCTATTATGGATTGAAAAGTGGGGCCTT
>NW_007730903.1:73520-75246 GCF_000696425.1 Galeopterus variegatus | reverse complement strand
TCCTTAGAATCTTTTCTGTGTAACTGAGAGGGTCTATTATTCACTGTCTTAAATTACTCTGTGACATACCCTTGATTTGATCTTGACCCAGAGCCCATTTCTTACTTTAAGAGTGTTTTACCTGCTGAAGAGATTGTCCTGTACCCATTATATTTCCTCTAAATTCTGCTAAGAAACAGACAGTTCCTTCTTTAAGACATCTCTCTTTTACAATGTCTTATCATTTACATCTAAAATAAGCCACTTGGTACTTTAAACAGTCTGCTTGAAAATCTCCTTAACCAGATCCTATAGCTCATTTGAGCATTTTCTGTCTGCCAAGTTACAGCAGGTGACAGGTTTGCTAATTTTTCTGTCATTACATGATACAGACCCCCATTTTACCAGCTTCCACTAAGGGCCCCTGACTGACCCATTACTACTCCCTCCAGCATTTACCTACCAATGGCTTCAAAGTAAATGCCAAACATTTTATGCTATTATATCAGAAAATACTCCTAGAATCAGTAACTGTTCCACTTTTTTATTTCTTCCTAACAAACTACCCCCGAATTAATTGTTTCAAATAACAACCAACTTTCTTTTAGAAAACTCATCCTGTAACCAGGAAGGTTTATCCAGGCAAGGTGATTATCAGTAGAGTATCTTAATTCTCTTTGGCTTCATTCAGTGAACACAGGTGATGCTTAAATATCCACCGGGGTTCCACAAATGAAGGTCGATGCTCAAATTCAGCTTCAAGCTTAACCAAAATATTCTTTTAACATTAAACTCATTAGGTTTAGATGGGCAAAATAGGGTTATCTTACCTATTATATTATGTGATTCTCAAGTATTCTGGCATTTANAAAGAGGTGATTAGATTGTGAGGACCACGCCCAAGTAAATGGATTAATCCATTGATGATTTAATGGCGGTCATGGGTGTGGTTCTGAGGGCTTTCCAGGGGGAAGGAATGAAGAGTTAGCTCTCTCCTGCTCCTGCCTTTCTCACAATGTGATACTCTGTGTCACTGAAGTCCAAAGTTCCCTGGACTTTGGACTTTCCAGCCTCAAAACTGTGAGCAATAAATATTGTTTCTTTACAGATTACCCAGTTTCAGGAATTTCTCTTATCAGCAACAGAAATGGACTAACACATGGTCCTTAGGTATCACGCCTTAATTCATTGTTCTTAGTGGCTCTTGAATCTTTCTTCTGGGCTCTCAACTCTGAACTCTGAGTTATCCTTCCTGTTTCTTAGGAAACCATGTTTACATGGTTTGCACAGAAAATTGGGGGCCTGGAGTCCTCTTTTCAGTTTGAACTATCTCAATTCATTGTATTCTAAGCTGGCGTAATTCCCTTAAAAACTTTTAAAGTTTATAGTCCTCTCGATTACACAAAAGACTCACACACAATTATTTTTGAGGCAGACTACTTTCTACTTTGATAACCATGTCATAGTACTAGAGAATAATACCTTTAAAATCCTTAGAATCTTTTCTGTGTAACTGAGAGGGTCTATTATTCACTGTCTTAAATTACTCTGCGACATACCCTTGATTTGATCTTGACCCAGAGCCCATTTCTTACTTTAAAAGTGTTTTACCTGCTGAAGAGATTGTCCTGTACCCATTATATTTCCTCTAAATTCTGCTAAGAAACAGACAGTTCCTTCTTTAATACATCTCTCTTTTACAATGTCTTATCATTTACATCTAAAATAAGCCACTTGGTACTTTAAA
>NW_007730903.1:69346-72079 GCF_000696425.1 Galeopterus variegatus | reverse complement strand
CCCTCATAGAGTGTACATTACAGAATATATTCATAAATAAAGTCATAATCAGAAAAGTGCCAATTAATGAACAACATTTATTGAGTACTCATTCTGTGTAACACATACACACACACACACACAAACAGTTAAACGTTATATATTCTACGAACTTTAAACATCTTGTGCTTTTTACACTTTTGTTTCACCAAATTTCTGATGGTTTTCACATGTTTATTTAGAGCATTTTGTACATTATTACTGTATTATATTCTGTCTGGTATTCCTGACAATATTCAATAAAATGGCTCACAATAACATTTTTTGTTTTAAAGGTTTTATTTAGTAGTGAGGAAGGCCAATATTATTTATTTTTCTCATAAAGTATACAAAACTTACCTTTCATGAAATTTGAATTAGCTAACTTGATTAAATAGGTTGGGAAAAATGTTGCTTCATGTTGTACTTAAATCCTTTTCCTAACATTCCCTGACCAAAACTATAAGCCAGATGTGTTTCATATGATTTTATGCACACACACCACCTGAACAAAATTAATCTCATGAAAGCTTTGTGCAAATTTGGAAAAAATTATAAAGTGTTTCAGAGTAAAATGTTATATTAATCCCTTTTATTTTATATTTTTGTGTATACTTATTTATTCATGGCATATTTTGAGTTTTTGATAAAAATCTTCAGAGTATATCCTCCTTGCTATGAAGAAGTCTATGCTTTTATAAGGAAGTGGATGTACTAAAAATGCTGAAGTTTAAGGTTGCATGTGAAAGTAGCTACAAGCATAACTGACAAATGCTAATGAAAGACCATCATCACATTAGGTGTGCACAATCAGCAAAACCTTCACTTAATTAACATAGTGCCTGATGTTTAGTAAGACTTCAATAAAAGTTCATTAAAATGGGAACACGTGGCATTTTAGCCAGGTGAGGCTTTGCTGAATGTCTGTGAGTGTAGATATTCTAAATTAAAAAACTTAAATGAAGATAAGCAAAAAGAATTATAAATCAAAAGCAAAGTCAAGAAACTCTGCATTGATTATGACTGGCGGANTGGGCAAAATAGGGTTATCTTACCTATTATATTATGTGATTCTCAAGTATTCTGGCATTTAAGAAATGGATGAACTACTATTGTCAATGACTTGAAAGGTCACCAAACGATTTGTTGGTTTTGCTCATCCTTATTTACAAAAATGCAACTTAGGAGTCGAGAAACCACTCTCCATACAATCTCTCACAATTTTTCCCTGCTTTGTTATTCTGTGGGTTTGTTTCACTGAAGCATGTTAGAAAAAATGGTTTTTAAGAATAATAATCTAGTCGTCTCACAAAGCATTTCTTGTAAAGGACTAGTTGGCCAATTTTCTGGTAGCCAAGATGCTAAGCCTCTGAGTAAAGTCTCAGAGATGGGTATAGTTATAAAGTATGTTCTTTATTTTGATGTTCTAGTTCCGTTTCTAAAATTTTCAAACAAATTGATATGTGCATGGATTTTTNCAAAAAGAATTATAAATCAAAAGCAAAGTCAAGAAACTCTGCATTGATTATGACTGGCGGACATTGTTCATTCATGTTGCTATGACAAAATGCTTGAATCTGGCTATTTATTAAACAGAAATTTATTTCTTACAGTTTTGGAGGCTGGGAAGTCTAAGATCGAGGCAATGACATTCAGTGTCTGGTGAGGGCCTTCTTGCTGTGTTTTTACATGGCAGAAGGGGTGAATGCTGTGCCCATCCTCACACAGCAGAAGAGCAGAAGACAGCATATCCACTTTCTCAAGCCCGTTTATAGGGACCTAGTCCCATCTGTGAGGGCTCCACTCTCTTGATATAATCACCCCTTAAGGTCCCACTTCTTAATATTATCACAGTAAAGGATTTTCAACATATGAATTTTGATGGCACATTCAAACAATAGCAAGCACTAAGGTCATCATGTATAAGAAGAGAAAAGATTGGAAAGATAATTAGTAACAAAATTATAAAGTGCACCAAACATCATGAAGGCAATAGACAGCATGGCTTTAGGAGACTGAGACATCATCAGTTATTTTAAAGGGAGACTATTCTGTTAATAGTGTGAAGGTTGAGTTTATGTTGATGGGGTAAAAGAAAAATGACTTAGGTAGCTACTAACATTGGGTAGATTTGAGGTGATGAGAGATGGTGGTGGTAAGTTGGTTATGAACCGATAGACAGACATATAGAATAGAAATTCATCTTATCTTATGAATAAATAGAATACAGAAATTGAGTAAAGAGATGCAGTCAAAGAAGTTTCAAATTAAGGTGACTAGAATAATGTTGGTAAGAGTGGGCATGGTATAGTCAGGAGACACATGGTTTGCTGAAATGTGGGAAGAAGAGTTAAAACTTAAAATTGTTAGGCAATAAATGATCAGGCATGACTTTATACATCTGCTCAAAGTTTTAGGACAAATACACTGACTAGGTACACTGCATTGTTAATATGTGGTTTTTGGGATAAATATACTGGTTAAAACCATAAAGTGAGGGCCGGCCCCGTGGCTCACTTGGGAGATTGCGGCACTGGGAGCGCAGTGGTGCTCCCGCTGCAGGTTTGGATCCTATATAGGGATGGCTGGTGCACTCACTGGCTGAGCGCGGTGCAGGCGACACCATGCCAAGAGTTGTGATCCCCTTACCGGTCACACACACACACACACACACACACACACACACACACACACAAAACATAAAGAGACATTATC
>NW_007730903.1:67677-68442 GCF_000696425.1 Galeopterus variegatus | reverse complement strand
CCGGTCACACACACACACACACACACACACACACACACACACACACAAAACATAAAGTGACATTATCAATTTAAGTAAATATAGGATTTACAAGAAAGTACAGTTAATTTTTAATCAAAATAATATACACATTTGATCAAAAATTCAAATATTGCAATTTAAAACAAAAAAACCATATTCCCCATCCCAACTCCTTCTCTCCCTAGTCTTACATCTCCAAAGCTAAAATTTTTAAAGATTTCTGATTTTAGTTCTTGTGGTAGCATACATATCTGAATAATGTAATGGTGTGGTTCTTTAATTGATTGAGACAATATCTATTGCCTTTCCTGTATGATGGATGAGAACTGAATTTATGCAGATAAACCCTCATCATACTCTCCTCTCAGAGTATAGCTATAGCACTATTCTCAGCTCCTCTACACATTAATACTACATACCCAAACAGTGTACTAAAACATTTATTTATTTCTCTATCAACAATTGGCTATGCCAAAATGCAAACATTACGCTCTCACCTTTGTCCTGTTAGGTGTTGCCATGTGACTACCTTAGTTCTGGCCACTAAAACGTGACCACAAATGGGGTCTCCATGTACTTTCTGGCTCATAATATCCTATACATGTTTGTTCTCTCTCATCAACAGGCTGAACCGAGAGAAACCTGAGTGCTAAGCTACATAAAAGATAGAGTCTGGATCTCAGAATAATTCAGTGGGGCTCACTCCTCTACCAAACTGTGACGTAAGGAAAAAAATTAACTTTT
>NW_007730903.1:65293-67218 GCF_000696425.1 Galeopterus variegatus | reverse complement strand
TCAAGGGGAAAGGATTGGGAAGAGCACATTATAATAGTGTCTGTTGATAATGACTAGCCAATGTTAGTAATGTATCATCAGAAATAAACTCAGGAAAAGGACTGGCTGGTTTGAGAGAGTAGGAGCCCTGAAGCATATGAAAGCTGACTGTTTCCACACCTAAGGAGTAGGAAACAACAGTTAAAATTGCATTTGAGCAACAAAATCTATTAAAACTAAGTGTTGCAGCAAAGATCACGTGAAGAAAGTGGCCTCTCCATCTAAGCCTGATGATCTCACTATGGATTTCATTAAGTTAAGAGAGATTCTTGAAGGTGAGAAAGCACAGACATGAATCAGGTTTGAGAATTATGTGTAGAAGAGTATTTTATATGCAGTTACTAATACACGGAACTAAACTGGAAGTTCTAGATTAGAACCTAAAACCACACCACTTTTGGAGAGAATTTGTATCCAAAGATAAATAAACTGAGTTTAAAACAAAAATAAAGCCTTTGTCTATTTATTCCTGTTATGACTTGAATTGTATTCTCCTAAGACTCACGTGTCCTAATCCCAGTACCTCAGAATGTGGCCTTATTTGGAGATAGAATAATTGCAGAGATAATTAGTAAAAATGAGGCCATACTACAGTAGGATGAGATACTAATCTGTTTCTTCTTCATATATATATATGAAGACAATTCTTGGACACATGGAAACACACACAGGGAAACACTATGTGAAGAGGAAGGCAGAGGTTTACAAGCCATGGAACACTAACGATTGCCAGTAAACCACCAGAAGCTAGGGGAGGGGCATTGAACAGATCCTCCCTTACAACCCTAAGAAGAAACCGACTCTGCCAACACTTTGATTTCAGACTTCTAGTCTCCAGAACTGTGAGACAATACAATTCTGTTGTTTAGGCACTCAGTTTATGGTACTTTGCTACAGCAGCATTAGCAAACTAATAACACGCCTTTAAAAAGAAATGAACAAAAAAATAACCTTTCAGTTACCATTTTATCAAGATTTCCTCAAGGATCTCCAGTTAGTTTCATGTATAGGGAGCTTCCATGACTCCTGCCCAAAGAATTTACCAAATTGTTATAGATAAATGACTGTTGTATGCCTCATTCTTCCCCCTATTGACAGCAAATTTCTGTAATAGTTATTCTATCACTTACTGAATTTTTTTTTTTTTTTTTTTTTTTTTTGGTTACGAAACAGGTAATTTGTCTTTTTAGTTCATAGATTGTCAAGGGACTATAGCATGACCTGATAGCCGTCATCTGGAAATCTTGGATATTTTGCTAGATGCAGTGATTTGATGGGACTTCAAAGTCTCTTCCTTGCAGAGGGATGAATGGGTTCTGTATGTAGAAAAGTGTGAATCCAGTTTTGGTGAACATCGGAATAGACTTTTCAGAGAGTGCCTCTGTTTTTTAATACTCTTATTTCCTTGTTCTTCCTAGGCACCACTAGATTCTATTTTTAGGCATAGCCTTATGGCTGAGTTCAGCAATATGAAATGTCAACTAAAATGAGGCACGCCACTTGCAGACCCAGCCCACGCAGTCCTCCGTGGCATGGTTTTACTTGTCTTTCTCCATCCACATATTCAGTGGAGAGGGTTCTAAGGACTAGCAGGATCCATCACTATAGTTTTCCTGGGCAAACCAGGACCACTGGTCACTCTACTGTGGATCCTGAGGAGTGCACAACCAAAATAAGGAAATAGACTGGGGCTCTGAATTACTGTAGAAAGCAGAGCTTTCTACCAACCCACAATAGACTGTGATCTGAGGGAAAATGAACTTTGGTTGTGTAAAGAACCTGAAATCTGGAAATTGTTTTTAATTAATTATACTACCCTAATATGTTCCATATCTCCTTTCCCTGATGCCCATATTTTTCTACCTTTCAATCTGCCAGCTCTACTT
>NW_007730903.1:57526-64447 GCF_000696425.1 Galeopterus variegatus | reverse complement strand
TAAAGAACCTGAAATCTGGAAATTGTTTTTAATTAATTATACTACCCTAATATGTTCCATATCTCCTTTCCCTGATGCCCATATTTTTCTACCTTTCAATCTGCCAGCTCTACTTGCTCTTTTCTGTCATAAGTAACATTAATATTCTGTTCTGTCATCCTAATTACTTTTATTCTTTGTAATTATTTAAATTAATTGAGAGAGTTGAAAATTATGTAGATTGGGTTTATAGAAAGAAATTCAAATAGAGAAATTCTATGTATATTAAGCAGGAAAAAATTAATAGAGAGAATTGAAGTACTTATACATTGTTGGAAAGCCTGTAGGAGAAAGATTGTGAATGAACCACTTGTAATAACTCCCGTAACAGTTCAGAATTGGTCCACTACGGGAGTACTGTAGTGGAGCTATGTGTGTCCATGTCAGGAGCTACCACTCTATAGTCTATTACCCCTGAAGATGAAGAATGGGCACCCAAAGCTGCGGTTCAAATATAAGGAAATCAGATCAAGAGGTTACTACCACCAACACTTTCTTAAAATGCAGGAAGCATGAGAGAAAGAAAAAAAAATAATTGTAAGTAAATTACTATCTTGCTAGCCCTGCTAAGGTAATAAAAGCTGCAAAATATTAACTTGTATATCTCAGAGTATAGCACAGTACAGGTTAATACAAGTTTTCTTTCTTTTTCCTGTTAAGAGTGGGCAGCTCTTCTCCAAAAGGTCATTTAGAAACCAAGTCTCCTTTCACCTTGTATCTCCCCACCTTCAACAATTTTTCTAGAGAAGTTGACTCTAAATTTGATGCCAGTTTTACTGTTTTTCTTTTGTAGGTGACATGTTATTTCTACTTATAAACACTTATGACTTGTTTTTGAATGTTGGGGTTATAAATTACAAATCTTTATGTTAGGTCTAGATATATTTGTTATTGTTTTTTTCATTTGTTATGTTGGGAATCCAATTGACTTTCAATTTGGATTCATAGATCATTGTTCATCCTTGGAACTTGTCTCATGTCTTATTTGTTTTTAACCTACTCCACCAAGACTACATAAAGCACAGCAAAAGAGGTAGACAGAAATACAGGGGAATGTCCAAGGGCCAGTGAAGGCCAAGGCAAACATTCGCAGAGTGCAACACCAGCTTCAAAGGAAATGAAGCTGAAGGATCCAAAGATAAGGGCAGGTCGGCAAAGACCCCATAAAAGTAAGTGAGGAGAGAAAGGCAACTCTGTAGGACCAGAGACTATCCCACTGGCTTAGAATGTATGAATCAAGTAAGAAACTTCAACCTCCTTTGTCCTCTCCTTCCTATGTCCTGACCCTTCCCAGAAAAGTTCAGAAATTTTGGCAAGCAAGCTGGGTTAGAAGTTAAAGTACCAGAATGGAAAAGAAAAGAAATCTAACCAAAGCCCTTAGCAGTTCTAAGGAGGGCAATGACCTATTAATTACTGAAGAGGAGCATTTAGTACCTGAGAGTGACTACGAATTGGCCTAAATTTGCTAGAGAAGTACAAACTCACTAAGTAGGTGTGAAAAGGCTAGGAAACAAAATTAAATCACTTCATAATAACATTTTACAGTCCTTTTTCTAAGAAGTGGTTTTCAAAAATACATAAATATAGTATTATAGAAACTATAAAGTCATCATTCTCTGGTCATATTATCAAACAATTTTTTTAAACACCTGGTATGAAAATAAACAAAACAGAGGTTTCAAGAGAAACAAGCAGAGGTTATACAAATTATCCCAGTTTTAACAAAAATAGGCCATGAAAAACCATATAAGTACTCAATATTTAATTGTACAAAGCATTTTATAAAATACCTCACTCTATCCTTTGGAAAAGATGAAAAATAAGAATGAACCTAATTATAATGTGTGTATAATAATTTGTAGCCAATTTTATAACTACACATGAAATGTATTCAGCAATTAATTAATTGCAACATGGAGAGAAAATATCAGTAGAATAACATGGAAGTCTGCCTTTACTCATGTACTTTGGAATATTTCTGTAAGTTACTTGGATGACATATATACATGGCAGGACCATCAAATGGAAAAAAAATAGAACAATTCTGAATAACATAAATAGCTAGTGTATTAGATCAAAGTATTCCCCAAATCGGGCAGGGATAAACTTTGATAAGAGTGCATATATTTGGAAGAAAAATAAAGTTCTACATTTGGGCTTCAACATTTTGTTTCATGAAGGTGGTTTGGAATATCTTAAATTACTCATAATAGAAGTGACAATATAGATAAAAATTAATTTGTGCTTACTATATGGGAAGCTCTTTCTCAAACATTTTTATATAGTCTCTTGTTTAGTCCTCACGACAATACTATCCAATAGATATTATATTTAGTCTCCTTTTTTTAATGTTAAACTGAGGATTATCCAAGAAAAAAATGACAAGCCAAAATTACAACCATTCCCATTGTGGGAAACAATATTTTGGTTCTTTAGTGTCCCGTAAGTCAAGGCACCAGCTCTGTTTCTCCAATGTAGCTTAGAACTAAAGGTAGGTTGCTTCTTGAATAAGATGCTCAATTGCAAGTTTGTTCTTCCTCCTGACAAAGTCATAGTCTTTCTTCATTGGTTTCAAAGCCAAAGAAACAAGCTTTACCTGCCTTAATGAGTACATTGAGCCCAACATTAGAAAAGTCTTCTTGTACTTGAAGCTTCACTTCTCAGAGTGCATCAAAACCACTGCATGTAGTTTCTTTTAAAAGAGATACAGTTTACATGGTTTTAGATTGAGTGTGGGAAGAAAGAGAAAATAAGGAGTGAAGGGTGAAGAGTGTTTCTTTTGCTTACTCAATTCCCATCTTTTCCTTCATGTTCAAAGGGCACCCCCAGCTTTGTCACTTTTAAATCAATCTTTCATTTTACATTGAACATTTTATAGTTTATGATCAGAGACTGTAGGGAATAAACATTTAGCTTAATTTTATTATCTCATTTTAAGTCCCAGGGAGATATAATGTAGTAGATTATCAGTGAAAGAATAAAATATAAAAGTGAGCTTTTATCTCCCTTTTCATTTTTTTCAGATGACTGTTCTTCAACATTGTGGATCTGTTGATAAAGATAGCACTGTAGAAACTTTTTATTGGAAGTTGTCTTAAAAACTGTGAGATCAAATTTTCCATCTGATGCATTCCTCTAGCTCAAAAAAGCTGGCAGGGATGATGAGTTTGCCATCTGCAAAGTTAACTGACCTCTTCTTGGAAGATCTCCTTGCTGTAAAATTATTTCTCATATGGGGCAAAACCTTCCTTATTCTAAAGTCCACTCTTTTCCTTAGTTCTGCTCTCTAGCACTGTACTAAGCCTAATCTCCCTTACATATGTTCACTCTTCAAATTCTTGAAGGCAACTGTCTAGTTCACACTTCTCTTTTCTTCAGCAATATTATTCTTTAATAGATGTAATTTTCTTCACTGCACTAGTCCTCCTTCTGACACATTTCCTTTATCACTGTCTTTCATAAAAATGTGAAACACATTATCGAATCTAATAGAGACCTCCTTTTAAATTCCAACTAGAAGATTATAATGTGATTTGTTCATCTTAGATTTTGGCCTTTCAACACTTCAGGTTCTTTTCGCTGATTCCTAGCATATCTAAAACCTTACATCCCCACAACTCACTGTACTTGATATGGAATAGCTAACTTTAAATACATTTTTTTTGAAATGCAATAATTTAGCTTTATCCCACAATCAGATTTATTTAAAGATTGCTATTTCCATTTCCAGATCTTTGTCATTATTGCTACATCACTTGATGCAACAACATCAAAAAAAGATGCTCACATGACACCAGATCAAAGTGAGATTATTTTCTGGGGAAGAAAATAATATAAGCAGCTTTTCACTGAGAAAATCAAAGACCATGTAATAAAATATTGGAAATGTTTTAAAGCATTATATAAGCTAATGAAGGGAAGGAAACACTAGTATGTAGTACTTTAGAATGCACTATAAAAATACAATACATTAATTATCATAAAGCATAAAAGCTACAAAAATCTGAAAGCTTACATTATTGTATAACGTTATAATTCAAGTGTTAAGTCTTAACCTATTATTTCTCTGTTAAAACAGTCATTATTTCCAACTACACTTTTTTCAGTGTAAAAAATCTAAGCTACACAAGAATACAGAGTGAAGAAGGCACAGCCCAGAAAGGAGAGTTTTGGTATTGTTGTTCCACTGTCATGACATTAGGCCAGGCATTTAAACTTCGAGAGAGTAAGTGGTCTCATTTTTGACAAAGAGAATCAGATGTGCTAATTTCTAATCTATAGTGTATCCAACTTTCTATCACTTTCTTAATCTAATTTGATGTTAAAGAAAAAAAATTATTCAGTGATACTTGTTAAAGCATGATAAGGAAGACTTTATTCAGGACCATCTTGATAGGTACAGGGGCCACTGCAGAGGGTCTTGCTGTAGAGGAGAGAGATTGGACTCAACTCCAAATATGGCATGGACAATTGGGAATTCATAGCCAAGAAACGGGGTGGGAGTCAGTGGATGGATAACACTGTTTATGTAATTTTAATTTGAGTGTGGGGAGAAAGAGTAAGGAAAAAAAAAAACAATAAGGAAGAGTGAAATGGTGGTGTATTTCTTTTACTTTCTCTACTTCCCCTCTTTTCTTTCTAAAAGTACTTCAGGGAATATCAGGGGCAAGGGGGATTCTGGCTAAACCAATCTAACAGCATTTCTCCTGAAGACAAGCCAGGATGATCAGATATCACCTGGAGGATGATGGAGGATGAGGAATCTGATCAAATATCCACAGTGATCACATATCGAGGGTGGGGGTTGGGGTTCTTGCTAAACTGACTTGGCAAGGTTCTTTGCTAAAACTGGATTTTTTTAAGGAAGTACACAGATGGACCTAGGAGAAGTTTCAAGAACCTGACTAAAGTTGGGCCAAGCAAAGAATCTTTGCCATCAGTTTGCAAGTCTGTCACTATCAGTCTATTGGTTTTTAAAAAGCTGCTTCTTAATAAATTTTACTTTTTAAATTTTTTAATGTATTTTTTAAATAAACTTTATGTTGGCTCTTAACCTACATTGATCTAAATTAAAGTTTAAGGTTCCGTAAATAAAAATACTAACTCAGAACAGTATCTCTGTTTCCCTGCTCTCAAATCACATGTAGCAGACATCGTAATTCTTTCAAATAGAATTAATGCTAGTTTCACATATACGTATTTAAATCTAAAATGTATTTCTCATTTCTCTTGCATCTTGAAGATCTACAATGCTTCTTACTAATTATGTACGTACATGGAATTGTGTCTCCTCTTCTCATATTCCTGCCTGAGCTGAGAAAAGGGAAAGCTGCCAGCATTTGGAAGCAGGGCTAAGCAGACAGCTGCTGCTCGCTCTTCACTCTCACTGCCCCTTCCTCTTGAAATTGAAAGTGATTACACAATTAAAAGAAATTAACATTTTAAAGATCACCTTTTCTGCATGACTCACTCTCCTGTCTCCCATCCCCCATCTCATTTAGGGCCCGGTTTCTTACAGGTCTTCAGTTTAGGCATCCTCTCCCCTTGTAATAAATGCACCGGGAAGGGCCCATCTTCACAGGTCCTCCTTTTCCAGTTTTCTTGGTTGTAAATGAAGTACATGGTTCCTGCTTGCATGGTTCCTTGGCTGTTTTCAAATGGGATTTGTGGGTTGTGGAAATAAAATAAATAATCATCTCATATCCACAAATTTGGAGAATTATTGGACCTTTGTCTATAATCACTCTTAAAGATAATCCTTTCACCCAATATTCTCCATTGGTTAGAACAAGGAAAGAAGGAAGATAATTGCATTACCACCCCCAACAAACTATAGTGTTCTATTTTTTGATCCTGGGATATTTTAGGGTTCTGGGTACTTCTAGCAGTCTAAAAGAATACGTTTTACATTTTGCAGTAAGCTTCCTGTTTAATGGCTATGTATTGGATAATATTTTTCTGCTCTGAAAAATATCACTGTAGAAATATTAATGTGCATTGTTATGCATTAGTGGACATTTCAAGCATCATCCAACATTTCAATAACTCATATACAAAATATATTCCTGTTTAATTTTTCAAGCAAGATGATTTTTAAATATCAGAGGAAGAGGGGCTTTTAAGAAAAGCATAATAATTTGTGTGCTAGTGAATTGTGAAGGCTTCCATTCAGAGCAGGGACCCTTACCATGAAGGGACTGAATTAAGCAGCCAAACAGGACCCAGAGAATGAATCATTGTATCAAAGAGTGATGTCATTCCAAAATCCATTTCTAAAAAAAATAATGTTATCCTTCTGAAAACTAATTGTGAAAGTGCACTAAAAACTTTAAAAAAATATATTTCACAATAAAAGAGATTAAAACACATCAAAATAGAAAAAAATAGTTCAATAGTTCAATGGTCATTTAAAAAATGACAAATGGTTCTCTTTTATATGTAAAGGCTTTATTTCTATTCTGTACTCAAATTCTATACATTCCATATTTTCAAAAATGTTTATGATAAACCTGGAGAATAATAACCCCACAATATCAAGTAAACAGTAGAAATAAAGAACATTGTTCTAAAATTCAGAAAGCAAAATGCAAATCAAGACGTATATCATTGTAAGGAAACTGTGGTATATATACACTATGGAATACTACTCTGCCATAAAAGAGAATGAAATCCTCCCATTTGCAACAACATGGATGAGCCTGGAGAAACTTATGTTGAGTGAAATAAGCAAAGCACAGCGGGATAAATACCACATGTACTCACTCATAAGTGAGAGCTAAGAGAGAAAGAAGGAAGGAAAGGAAGACCACAGTGGTGTGTTGGACTTGCAGAGGGAGAGAACATACCTTGGGATACAAAGTGGAGTTGGGGGAAATGGGGGAG
>NW_007730903.1:54078-57268 GCF_000696425.1 Galeopterus variegatus | reverse complement strand
AAATGGGGGAGGGGGAGGGGTTGGGCGGAATGGGGTGGGGGACAGGGGGTACAGATGCACTTTTTGGTAATGGGCATGCTGCCAGTATGAATCTGGCCTTCATATCTTGGGCACAAGGGGTGACAATTAGCTCTGCATCTCGTGAATGTTCATAACCAAAAAAAAAAAAAAAAAAAGACATATCTTTGATTTACAATATAGGAATAATGGTCTCTAAGCTTCTTAAAATAATTCGTTCGGAAAGAAAAGTTTGCAAGCTATTTAACATGGCAGAAACATTTACAAGGGCTCTTAACGTTTCCGTCTTGCTAAAAGAAACACTTTTTTTTTTTTAACTTATTCATTCTCCACACAACTTAAGATGGCTTCAAACCCCAACTCGTAAAAAGACCCTGATCAAACTAGGCCATGAATAATGACCACACTCTACTTTGCCAGTGTGATTGGCTTAGGGATGGATGTGTGACTCAATTCTGGCCAATTAGACTTGAAGCAACATTGGTTGATTCTTCTGGAAATATTTTCTTGTGAAGATTGCTTGATGTTGGAAAGTGCTACAACCATTTTGTAAGCCTGAAGAGAGCCAGACAATGGCAAAATAAAAAAAAAAATTAAAAAAAATATTCACGATCAGATAGATGGAAAGAACAATGTCTATATAAATACTATACACAGTGTCATCATCTTTCCACCTCTTGTGCCTCAGGACTTCCCACTATATGAAAAATATTTATTATATATCATTGGTGTCTGATAAAAGATAAGCTGAGAATATAGCTGGTATTAATTCAGCAAGGTAGCAGTTGCAGATGTAGCAGCACTATGCAAGTCATCATGCATCATTTAAAAAGTTTGTAAGACTTCAGTAAAAGAAGCTCTAAAAACTATACGTGTTTATCAAGCAATATTACTAAGTAATTTCATTTTTATGTCCTTAATAGAAGAATTAAAGAAGAAAAAAAGATAGTGGTCAGATTATTTCACCTTCAGTTTCAGGAAAATGTGTGGAGACCATAATTAACCTTGAACATTGCTTAGTCATGTTCGTTTGACAGTGTGTCAGCTAAGTAAAAGTTTAGTTGAGAACGAATGACCCAATACATTAGAAATGCCTAGACTAATGATAGTTACGATTCAGGGTTTTAAAATCTAGACAAAATCCTTGAAAATTTTTAAAGGATTTAAACATTTTTAGGAATGTTTAAATTAGGCATTATGTTTTATTCATTCATTCATTTATCCATTCTTCACCAAGTTATAATTCATGCATTCAATTCATAAGTATTCATTTAGGTTCTACATATGTAAGTCTCAGAATATGAAGCACATTAGATATACTGGAGAACATGAAAAATGCTTTGCTTTATTGAAAATCATAATCTAGAGGGGAAAAAGGTGTCATATGATTAATCAAGTACCTAATTATTTATTTTAATTGTGGGAAGCACTAAGAAAAAGGTTAGGGTTGTTAAGAAAATAGATAATAAGAGTATATGACTTAATCGGGGGGGGAGGGGGGAGCTAGGGAAGCTGTGCTTGAGCAGTGGCCTACCAAGGGGCATGGCTAACAGTGGGAACAGTGTGCTTTCAATGACATCATTCAGAATTACTAGTGCACGGTGGTAATAAAGAATAGACCCACTTTTAATTGGTTTTATTACTGCTTAAAATTTTTTCACAATATCTATAAATAATAGGCACTCTCCCCAATTGCCTGCACTGTGAATGGGCCACTTTCGCTGCCCTGTCCTTGGTAAATATTGTGCATGAAGTAGTGACCCATACATAAAATGGCATCCTTGCAAACCTCTTAACCATGTGATTTAGTGAAAAACTAAGATGTATATCACTCATCTATCACACACCAAAAGGATTCAGTTTAAGAACCATAAACAAATTTTAAATGTGATATTAAGACTATTTAATTTCTCATACTCTATTTTTCCCTAAGAGTCTTGTCCCTGCTTCCCTATTCCACACTTTCCAGGTTGATATAGGGTCACTCCTTAATATGGTAATGATGGACATTAAGAGGAAACACACATGAACGCATACACACACACTCACATGCACACACACACACACACAATTATCTACTCTATTTTGAGGACAAGAAATAGCGTTGATATATATATTTGCTTATAGACAGAGACACGCATACATACACACAATCTTTTGAGGGGATTTTTGAGACAATACTTTAGAGGTATTTCAATTCATTCTTGTTTAGAACTTCTTGTATTAGACAATTAGTTTGTTGAATTGGTTCATTTATAGAAAAACAATTACATAGATGAATGACTGGCAAATGTAACTTTTATTAAAATCTAGAACTAGAATTACATTCTGGAGAAGAGTTTTTATTTTTCAGACATCTTGCTTTGTGATCCTTGACTCTTATTAAATTTTCTGTATAAAGAATATCGTTCTTAAACCACTGTTAATTTTCTCAAATACCGGTACAAAATTTCTGCTTGAAATATTATTTTACTTTTTTGTATTAACAAAATCTTTAGTTCTGCACCATTTTCACATTTTTTAAACTGCACCAAATTGCAGTTTTTAAACATTCAAGAAGCTGACAATTAAAATATGTGTAATGGCCAGTTGTACTTTTAGTCAGAAACATGAATATTGATGCCAAAATTGGGACTTATATCTTTCATATGTGACATGAGAGATTGTCTTCATAAGGGTCTAATGCTAATACATATTAATACAAATAATTTGAAAGTTCAAATGCACATGTGCAATCAAAAGGAAAAGTAATCATTTTTAAATTGAACTGGAAAATCAGTTTTGTTATTTAAAAAAACCTTTAACTATGCAAAATGAACACTTAGTTCTATTTTTAGCTTTTCATAATTAGGAGACAATTTAATCAGCACAAATAAGTCATACTATTAGTGTCAATCTCATTGTACATTTGGAAAAAAATAGAGTTAATTATACAGATGTGCTAAGCAGAACAGAAATATGTAAGATATTTGAGAATATTAAAATTTCTTTAAGTGCTAGGAAACTGTTTTAAAATATATGCTTTCAAAGGTCAACTTTGGTTTACTCTGGGGGAAAAGGAAGTTTGAACACCAAACCACCTCTAAATAAATTTTATGTCTTCAATGGAATTTTTTAATCTTTGGGCTTTAAAAATTTGCTAATAATTGTACTTTTATATAGTAATTGACAA
>NW_007730903.1:42537-52893 GCF_000696425.1 Galeopterus variegatus | reverse complement strand
AAGTATTAGCATACTCCACAAAAGGGGGTACAGAGGAACAGCTACAGGGGAGAAGGACATGAGAGGACCACAGTGGAATGTTCTCATCCGTTCAGTGCACTGTCCTCCAGGGTCTCTTCACCACGTACTTAATAACGTGCAATAAGATAATCTCCAGATGGCTCTAGTGAATCTCAGTGTTAATAAGTCACAGCCTTTGGTTCTTCCTCCCATACTATAGATAGCTTTTCTCTGAGCCCTACAATCTCTACATATTTGATTACCCCAAAGTGGAATTGATTGATCTGCTAAATATAGAGTAGGAGTTTGTTTTGAAAGAATTGTGTTTTTAATCTGCATGATAATGTTAATATGTTATTAAGATTTACTGCACACTGAGACAGAATTAATTTTTATGATATCAAAATTCTGTAATATTCAGGAAAAGAAAAGCCTTTGTTTTTACAGTCCACAACATTTTGCATCACTAGCATGTTTCATAAACAAACGAGTCAATGAATAAATTTATCAAAGGACAGGGTCATATGAGGTTTACCCACTCTGGCTCACAAAATTTTGGCTGTCATTTCCAGGTGAAGCCAAACTAGCCAAGTTGCAATATTGGTAGATATATAGACATAGATATAGAGCAATATCAGAGAGTTTTGAAGCTTAGAATTTTATCCAGCTGACAAAATAATTGTTTAAAACAACTGTATCCTAACTCTTCAATAGATACTACATATTAGTTACTATCCAAGTCACATAATAAGTTCAGAGGGATTTGATGTTTACTACACCATACATTTAGGCAGTATAATCTAATGACTTGGAGAACAGGACCATGACTCAATCCTTTACTAATTTTTTGTTTCTCTGAGTACGTTTTCGATTTCTTTTTACTAGAGATTTTATATTCTGTCACAGAATTGTTTTGAGAATCAAATAATAATAATAATAATGCGAGCAAAATATTTAGTTCACTGCTTGACATATTATCAATATTCATTCAAATATTAACAAATGTTTAATAAGTGTTTAATGTGTTAATACTTTACTATCCACCCTGAGGAACTGAAAACCATTAATCAGTAATACCACCACTTGATCATACTCAAATTCCAGTTTTCTTCCTTCAAATTTTGTGATACCTCTTCTGCAAGCCTCATAATGCTGTTATTGGTTACTGTCTGGATTGTTTTGTTTTTATTTTTCCTATTTTGGGATTCTTATTGCAATGTTCTTCGTCTTTGGAAACTTAAATCCTAGCTGATCAGTTACTTTAACAACTAAGACTTTACATTTTGATTTTCATGGAAGGCTTTGCATTCTCCAACTTGTGTTATAAAACCCTCTTGTCTTGCTGTCTAGCTAATCTGTGAAATGCTTGAACAATGCTACCCCACTCATTGTCTTTAATCTTGTTTTCACCTTCTTTTGCACCCAGCTGGGCATATTTTTTACAATATCATCAATACTGCTCTGGCAGCAGATCAGTATGCTGTTGTTCAGCCATTTCATTCTTCCAGTTACAAGACTGCACTAGAATCTCCCAAGTCCTTCATTGTCAGACTAATTGTAGTGAAGAAAACTCAGCTTCCCTAAATTATTATTTTATTTATGTCCTTCTGAATAAAGGCAAGAAGAATGAAGGACAATTATATAACTAAGGACAGCTCACTACAGTTCTTTGTACACAAATAGATTCATTTATAAATACAGTAGGACTCCATGTGATGATGAGGACTACTATGAGCAGGTTCATGAGGACAGAAATCAATCTGAGAGGGCTATAGAGTTCTACCTGATATGTTTTCTGGTGAAGGAAAATGCACTATGCTGTCAGATTTCAATAGAAAAGTAGTGAAATCATGGCAGTTGTAACACGAACACACACAAACAAGCACAAACCAATTTTAAAATGGCTCTTTGTATGTTATATTGATTTTTCATTATTATGACCTTATGCTTAAACCTACTTGCTTGTGATACTAATTTTCTACTCAATCTTTGTTTGGATCCCACTGGGATAGTGATATAGTGTGATTATTCAGAAAGGCAGAGAAAGAGGAGATTAAGACTCCCTGCTAATCAGAACAAGGAAAGGAAAGAGAAACGTGCCAATCTAAGTGTTCTGCCTGTAAATTGAGCTGCCAGACAGGAGGAAATAAATAATGCTTCATCACAAATTTCTTTTTGATGCAAAAATGGTCTAAAAATAAACATAAAGCAAAACAAACAGATTAAATTGACTACAGGAAAGTAGTATAAATTTATCATACTACATTTTTAACAATATTATTATAAATACTAAACTATCTTCAGATTATTATTTTATGTAACTATAAACAGCATTATTTATGAAAATTTAATTACTTTTATAAGAATCTAATTATGACATACTTCAGATACACATGTGCTAGCTTCGTTTTCATTATGCTATTTGATTTATTATACTGTATTCAACCAAGAATGGGAAGTTAACTATAATATAGAATTATTTGTTTTTATACATGAAAAAGTAAAATAAGTTATTGCAATTAATTAATAACCTATTCTTATAATATGAGGCTTTTAATAAGTAATGGAAATAAATGATATCATTAGAATGTTATAGCTTCTGTGCATATATATTTCTATATATTTCTATATCACCCACCTGATTATCTTTATACTTATTTTTGTATAAACCTTTAACTTTTGTTTATAAAAATAAGTTATTGCAATTAATTAATAACCTATTCTTATAATATGAGGCTTTTAATAAGTAATGGAAATAAATGATATCATTAGAATGTTATAACTTCTGTGCATATATATTTCTATATATTCCTATATCACCCACCTGATTATCTTTATACTTATTTTTGTATAAACCTTTAACTTTTGTTTATTCTCTTTGATTTTCCCTAAAGTAAATCTAATGCAATGCAATGTAAATAGTTGCATTTTAAAAATAAATTTACCATAAGCCATATAGATACTTTTATATCTTGCAACTATTGAGGTATGAGTACAAAGCATATTTTTAAATGTTAGTAATATTGGGTAATTCTATTTTCCATTTGGTCCCTCATTTTAAAATGGATATTATATGAAAATTAAATCCAACTATTCAGATGTATTACTCAGTTTTCATTTTTTTCTCAAAATTGCTTTTCTTCTGTATTAATCTGATATTTAAGAAAAATGTAAATGGCTTTAGCCACTGTCATTAAATGCATTACTAAGTTAATAGAAAAGAACAGGATTTGAGTTGCCCTAGGCAGAGAGAACCAGAAACATATCTCAATGACGTGTTAATTTTTTATATTTGAGCGGACCAAATGATGGTAGGAGTTTTCCGCTTGTAAGGTAGTTTGGTATGTTTGCCTAGGTTGGGAACTCGAATCAGATGGATTTAGGTTGGAAACCACACTGGTGCTTCTTAGATATGTGAACTTGGTCAAGTTATTTAAACTCTCTAAGCCTTGCATTCTTTATCTGCATAGAGCTAAAAATAATAACTACCCCATAGGGAAGCTATTATGCTGACATGAGAAAATTAATATATTTCACTTAAATGCTTACTCATCATTTATGATGGTATTACAGTATTATTATGTTTTGGTATACTATTCATTCTCTTTTGGAGGGGAAAAAAAAGAAAGAGAGAACAAAGTCTGCCTGGTTGGGGTTGGCACTGATTAGGGTAAAATAGTTAGGGACCAAAGAGAACCAAAATGAAGAAATTCTGTTTCTCTGAAATCCTTTTTCAATAGGATTTTGACACCATTCTGAAATTTTCATATGTGGGTAATTCTAGCATAATGGACTTTTAGGACTGGGTAAAAGCTATGTGTGTAACAACTTCATGATAATAACACTCTCCATAAAAGTAACTCTGATATTCCTTACAAATTATCAGATGGAGTACTAACATGCATTCTAGTGTGAATTTCTAAATCACGGGATAACTATAATCTACATGTAAAACAGCAAACTCGTATACTTTTGAAAAAGGAAGAACAAATTTTCAACAATTAAAAACAGATTTTAGTGTTAGGCATGTCTGTCCACCTTTAAATACATTTAATGAGTCATGCAATTGACATTGTCAGTTAATTTGGGAAAGGTGAAAGGATTTTTATTTGTAATATATTTCAAACATACAGCAAAACTGTATATTTATAATGCAAAATGACACCTATATATACCTACATCCATTTTAACATGTTAGTATTTTTCTCTTATTGCTAGAGGTATTTTATTTTTTTGTGAAGAAATGTAACAGCCCGAACAAAAATGACTCCATTTTGTTAAAGCTTTGAATTTAAAAATGTGTTCTCTCTTGTAACTCAAACCACATAGACTGCAACTAATCGCCAGAACACAATGACTCTTGCTCTCACATTGTACACAAATAATTAGAGAAAAATTATTAANATTCAACCAAGAATGGGAAGTTAACTATAATATAGAATTATTTGTTTTTATACATGAAAAAGTAAAATAAGTTATTGCAATTAATTAATAACCTATTCTTATAATATGAGGCTTTTAATAAGTAATGGAAATAAATGATATCATTAGAATGTTATAGCTTCTGTGCATATATATTTCTATATATTTCTATATCACCCACCTGATTATCTTTATACTTATTTTTGTATAAACCTTTAACTTTTGTTTATTCTCTTTGATTTTCCCTAAAGTAAATCTAATGCAATGCAATGTAAATAGTTGCATTTTAAAAATAAATTTACCATAAGCCATATAGATACTTTTATATCTTGCAACTATTGAGGTATGAGTACAAAGCATATTTTTAAATGTTAGTAATATTGGGTAATTCTATTTTCCATTTGGTCCCTCATTTTAAAATGGATATTATATGAAAATTAAATCCAACTATTCAGATGTATTACTCAGTTTTCATTTTTTTCTCAAAATTGCTTTTCTTCTGTATTAATCTGATATTTAAGAAAAATGTAAATGGCTTTAGCCACTGTCATTAAATGCATTACTAAGTTAATAGAAAAGAACAGGATTTGAGTTGCCCTAGGCAGAGAGAACCAGAAACATATCTCAATGACGTGTTAATTTTTTATATTTGAGCGGACCAAATGATGGTAGGAGTTTTCCGCTTGTAAGGTAGTTTGGTATGTTTGCCTAGGTTGGGAACTCGAATCAGATGGATTTAGGTTGGAAACCACACTGGTGCTTCTTAGATATGTGAACTTGGTCAAGTTATTTAAACTCTCTAAGCCTTGCATTCTTTATCTGCATAGAGCTAAAAATAATAACTACCCCATAGGGAAGCTATTATGCTGACATGAGAAAATTAATATATTTCACTTAAATGCTTACTCATCATTTATGATGGTATTACAGTATTATTATGTTTTGGTATACTATTCATTCTCTTTTGGAGGGGAAAAAAAAGAAAGAGAGAACAAAGTCTGCCTGGTTGGGGTTGGCACTGATTAGGGTAAAATAGTTAGGGACCAAAGAGAACCAAAATGAAGAAATTCTGTTTCTCTGAAATCCTTTTTCAATAGGATTTTGACACCATTCTGAAATTTTCATATGTGGGTAATTCTAGCATAATGGACTTTTAGGACTGGGTAAAAGCTATGTGTGTAACAACTTCATGATAATAACACTCTCCATAAAAGTAACTCTGATATTCCTTACAAATTATCAGATGGAGTACTAACATGCATTCTAGTGTGAATTTCTAAATCACGGGATAACTATAATCTACATGTAAAACAGCAAACTCGTATACTTTTGAAAAAGGAAGAACAAATTTTCAACAATTAAAAACAGATTTTAGTGTTAGGCATGTCTGTCCACCTTTAAATACATTTAATGAGTCATGCAATTGACATTGTCAGTTAATTTGGGAAAGGTGAAAGGATTTTTATTTGTAATATATTTCAAACATACAGCAAAACTGTATATTTATAATGCAAAATGACACCTATATATACCTACATCCATTTTAACATGTTAGTATTTTTCTCTTATTGCTAGAGGTATTTTATTTTTTTGTGAAGAAATGTAACAGCCCGAACAAAAATGACTCCATTTTGTTAAAGCTTTGAATTTAAAAATGTGTTCTCTCTTGTAACTCAAACCACATAGACTGCAACTAATCGCCAGAACACAATGACTCTTGCTCTCACATTGTACACAAATAATTAGAGAAAAATTATTAACCCAGAGAGCCATTCTTCACCAGCTTACTAACCTGTTCTTATTTGAGAATGGCAAGAACTGAACCCATGGAGAATGAGGTATGATGCTGGTCAACTCCCACCTGGGAAGTACCTTGATGATTATCTGAAACACGCAAGTGTGTCTGCTTGTCCCCACTTGGTCACCAAGAAGCAACTTGCCACCACAGATCCCTATAAAACTATTTGGCAAACCTGGGAGAGTCAGAGATGGTCTTTGAGACATAAGTCCCCCATTTCCCCAGGCTGCCAGTTTCCTTTCCTTTCCTTACACCAACACTTGTCTACTTTTCCTTACACCAACACTTTCTCTCAATTATTGGCTATTGAGCTGTGAGCAATGAATCTTTCGGGTCTTGGTAACAGAAATAGAATGATACAGATAAGTTTAATCTCTCACGTCATCCACCTCTCCCTCCCCCAAAATAACCATTTTCCTGAGGTTGATGTTTATACTTCTTCATTTTCTATATGTACTTAATATTAAATATCATGTTATTATTTGGGGTATCTTAATATTAAATAAAGATTAACTTAAGTTATGTATCTTTTTGCAACCATCTTATTTTACTCAACATTATTTTTTCCAGATTTATCTATGTTTATACATACATGGGTAAAGTTCATCCATTTTAACTGTTGTAAATAATTTTGTTGTATTAGTCAATCACAATTTTGTATCCATTTCCACTTTGGTGGACATTTAGGTTGCTTCCATTTTTTTTTTATGTATTGTCAATAGTTCTGTAATGAATATCATTCCTTCATGACCAAAATTTTCTCTAGGGAATAGGTATTTTATTCTCTATATAATATTATATGTGTACAAGTGTACTTCTAAAAGTTAGTGGAAAATGGAACTAACAGATAATATGAATCTTTCCATGAACTCATATATACACACACACATAGATACATACACACACATTTATATTTAATATATGCAGGGAGACTTGCTTGTTAAGCATAGACATATTTTCAGCTTACTCTTTATTTCTAATTTCTCTTCAAAATGATTCTGCAAACTCACATAACCACATGCATAAAAGTTTCTTTATCTCCATGTTCTATCCACACCTTCTATCTGTTGTTTTTGAATGTGCTATTGTGCCTTCAAAATTTCAGGCAGGTAGTGTAGTGTATTGAATAAGGTACCCCAAAAACTCACTGAAGCTTGAATTGTGTTCCCCAAGTCTTATGTATTAGAAACTTGGCCCCCACTGTGACTGTTAAGAGGGTTTGAAATCCTATTATGGTAATTGAAAGGTGGAGCCTTGAAGAAGTGTTTGGATTGTAGGACTGTGCAGTAGTGAATGGATTAAAAACAGTGGTCAGGGGTGTGGCTCTGAGAGCTTTAAAAGAAGAGAGTCTCTCCCTCTCTCTCTCTGCTCTCTCTGCTTCCATCATCGTGCAATGTGAGACCCCAGAGTCATTGTCACCACCACCAGATGGACTTTGGACTTCCCAGCCTCAGAAACAGTAATCAATAAATTTCATTTTCTTTATAAATTACCCAGTTTATTAGCAATGGAAATGGACTAATACAGTAATTGTCTTTCAATTTTTTCATCTTTAAAATTAGGATATTTCTAGCTATAGGGATTGTTTTTAAGTAAAATAATAGACTAAATTCAAATATATATTACCTTCTCATTATAATATTTAGCAAAAAAAGCAATTAATACCTCCAGCTTTACTTTTTGTGCTCAGGATTGCTTTGGCAATTCAGAGTCTTTTGTTGTTCCATATGAATGTTAGGGTTGCTTTTTCTATTTCTGTGAAGAAAGTCATTGGTATTT
Source organism: Galeopterus variegatus (assembly GCF_000696425.1). Classification (NCBI taxonomy): domain Eukaryota; kingdom Metazoa; phylum Chordata; class Mammalia; order Dermoptera; family Cynocephalidae; genus Galeopterus; species Galeopterus variegatus. Next base: position 44,894 of record NW_007730903.1, on the reverse strand, counting down.
TGATTGGAATTGCATTGAATCTGTAGATGGCTTTGGGCAGTATGAAGATTTTTGCTACGTTGATTCTTCCAATCCATGAAGAAGAAATGTCCTTCCATCTTAGTGTCTTCTTTAATTTCTTTCAGAAGTGATTTGTAGTTCTCATTGTGGAGATCTTTCACCTCTTTGGTTAGATTTATTCCTAGCTATTTTATTTTTTGGAGACTACTGTAAATGGGCTTGCTTTCTTGGTCACTTTTTCTTCTAGTTCGTTGTTGGAGTATAAAAATGCTACTGATTTTTGTATGTTGATTTTGTATCCTGCAACCTTACTGAATTCATTTATCAGCTCTAAGAGCTTTTTGGTAGAGTTTTCTGGGTTTTCTATATATAGAATCATGTCATCTGTGAAAAGGGAAAATTTGATTTCCTCTTTACCTACCTGACTTCAAACTATATTACTAATGTGAGGTAACAAAAGAGCATGATACTGGCATAAAAACAGACATCTGGACCAATGGAACAGAATAGAGAACTCAGAAATCAACCCACATATTTACAGCCAACTGATCTTTGACAAAGGCCCCAAGAACACACATTAGGGAAAAGACTGCCTCTTCAATAAATGGTGCTGGGAAAACTGGATATCCATTTCTAGAAGAATGAAATGATCCATACCTTTCACCATATACCCNTCCTAGCTATTTTATTTTTTGGAGACTACTGTAAATGGGCTTGCTTTCTTGGTCACTTTTTCTTCTAGTTCGTTGTTGGAGTATAAAAATGCTACTGATTTTTGTATGTTGATTTTGTATCCTGCAACCTTACTGAATTCATTTATCAGCTCTAAGAGCTTTTTGGTAGAGTTTTCTGGGTTTTCTATATATAGAATCATGTCATCTGTGAAAAGGGAAAATTTGATTTCCTCTTTACCTACCTGACTTCAAACTATATTACTAATGTGAGGTAACAAAAGAGCATGATACTGGCATAAAAACAGACATCTGGACCAATGGAACAGAATAGAGAACTCAGAAATCAACCCACATATTTACAGCCAACTGATCTTTGACAAAGGCCCCAAGAACACACATTGGGGAAAAGACTGCCTCTTCAATAAATGGTGCTGGGAAAACTGGATATCCATTTCTAGAAGAATGAAATGATCCATACCTTTCACCATATACCAAAATCAATGCAAAATGGATTAAAGACCTAAATATAAGGCCTGAAATTTTAAAACTCCTAGAAGAAAATGTAGGGGAAGTGCTCCAGGATTTAGCACTGGGCAATGACTTCATGAATAACATCTCAAAAGCACATGTAACCAAAGAAAAAATAAACAAATGGGATTATATCAAACTAAAAACCTTATGCACAGCAAAGAAAACAATCAATAGAGTGAAAAGACATCCAATTGAATGGGAGAAAATATTTGCAAAAATTGCATCTGACAAGGGATTAATATCCAGAATATACAAAGAGCTCAGACAACTTTACAGCAAAAAACCAAATAATCCAATTAAAAAATGGGCAAAGTTGCTGAATAGACATTTCTCAAAGGAAAACATACAAATGGTCAACAGGTATATGAAAAAATGCTCAACATCACTAATCATCAAGAAAATGCAAATCAAAACCACTCTGACATACCACCTCACCCTAATCAGACTGGCTATTACAAAAAAGACAGAATAACAGGTGGGAATGTGGAGAGAGAGGAACTCTCCTGCACTGTTGATGGGACTATAAATTAGTACAGCCATTGTGGAGAACAGTATGGAGTTTTCTTAAACAACTACAGATAGAACTATCATATGATCCTGCAATCCCACACCTGGGGATACATCCAGAAGATTGGAAAACATCAGGTAGAAGGGATACCTACACGCCCACATTTATTGTAGCTCTATTTACAATAGCTAGGCAATGGAACCAACCTAAATGTCCATCAATGGATTACTGGATAAGGAAATTGCGGTATATGCACACAATGGAATACTGCTCAGCCATAAAAAAGAATGAAATTCTACCATTTGCAACAACATGAATGAGCCTGGAGAAAAATTATCCTAGTGAAACAACCCAGGTACAGAAAGAGAAGTACCACATGCTCTCACTTGTAACTGGGAACTGAATCCATAAATAAACAAATGAACAATAAAGAGAGACAGAGAGAAAGAAAGAAAGAACAAGCACAGCAATATGTTGAACTTTTAGAAAACTAGAGGTGGAAAAGTTGAGGGGAAGGGGTGAAGGAGGGGGGCTAATGAGGAATTGGTCAATGGACACAAAGAATGATTGTGTATTGTAATACTGAATAAGCTAACTATACTGATCTAACCATCACACATTCTACACAATTATTGAAAATCAGC
>NW_007730903.1:39157-41292 GCF_000696425.1 Galeopterus variegatus | reverse complement strand
AGATTATAGTACCCATTTCATACAGCTATTGTAAAAATTAATGATTTAATACATGAAAAGTATTGACAATAGGATCTCCTACATAGTTACATAAAATGTTTGCTAGTAGCCCAATTGGCCAGATACCATCACTGTATAGTTAATATAAACATGCTTTAGTAAACAATGTATTTGTCAGTTCTATTTCATAGATATATTTATGTATTCATTTATAGATAAATATTTAGAGATAGAAAACTCTAGCTTTAAATTGCCCTCAAAATACTGGTATGCAAGTTGAAAAGATCATTTAATAAGCTAGAATACTACTTCAACAGGCCTATGAGTGAATTATGTCTGTATAAAGTTTGAAAAGAACCACACACACAGAATAACAGTACCTGAAGCATATTATCTCATTCACTGCAGAATTGCTTCACCAAAACTTAATATTCCCTTCGTCACATTCATAGAGACCTAATTAAAAGGAAAAGAAAAAATGAGACATAAAACCTTTCCAACTTAACAACTTTCTTGGGTGCTTTATAAAATAATCTTGAAGATGTTGCTGTATATTATTTAATGCCATTTATGTAAGGACTCAATGGGTTTATTCTTGATTTAAATATAGGAAAACTTACATTTTTTCTTGAAGATGAATGTACACGGTTATTCCTACTTATAAAAAGAAAAGAAGAAAGGATATTTACATATTTTCCCACTGTATCCCTATTAGAAAACTACTGTCATAAAAGTCTGGGGACTTGGTATTGTCATCATCCCATATTAAGTATACATGAACCAATACTTCTTCCATTTATGTTAAATAGATTCTGTTAGTTTAAACATTGTATTTTGTAAGTGAGATTGTAGAGTTTGAAGAGGCTGAAGCAGGTTGAACATGACATTTTGAAGAAAAAATAGAGGGTTTCAAAGAAGCAGTTAAAAATACAGGGCTTCAAAGAGGTATAGACTGGTATGGTCATGGAGATCTTTTTCTTAGGAGGAGATATTTAAAATAATCTATGGAGAATGTGTAGGATTTGAATGGGTAGTGGGGAAGTGAGAACCTGTACCACTTCCAGGGAATGACTTGAAGTAGAAATAATCAAAACATGTTTGTGGAAGGATAGGAAGCACTATGTGTACTTCAAAAAGTGTCGAGTTACATAAAGTTGGTAGGCAATGTGAAGGTCTATTTCTTCCTACAGCTGCAGTTATGGTGCTCTACAATCAAGCTGACATTCACAATGATGACTCTTAAACACTGTGAAATTCTCAGCCCTCAAGGAAAGATTGAATAACATTTAGCAAATTGCACTTATAGAGTATACTTGGAAAAGTATTATATTTGGAATAGGTTTTCTTTTTCATAAATTTAAAAAAATTCCTTTTATTTAAAATTTATTTGAGATTATTCAAATAATTCAATGTCTGAATAACTGAAAAATTTTGTTTGTAAGCATTTATACTCAATTGTGACATCATCAGTAAAGGAGTTCAAAAACTAAAATTTTTAAATGTATACTTCAGAATACATCACTACATTCAAGTAATCAAAGATTTGTACTTGTATAAAAAAATAAAACGGAATTCCTCATATGCATGATTTTGTTGTGGGGAGGGTAATCCTGAATTAAGGAGTTTTCCTGAAACATGTACTATGGTACTTAAGAAGTTCTGGAAAGATTCATATTACCTTTCGATTCTATTTTTCTATGAACCTTTTCAAGTACTCATATATTCCTTAATGGAGATTTAAAAAAACAATTGAAACAGATGTAACTATCACTGATATTTCAATATTATTTCCTTAAATGTGATCATGCTAGAGCCAATGCAGGTTTTAAAAATAAATAATTTTTTTGTCATCGAACATTCAAAAACTAGAAGGAAGGACATAACCTAAAATTCTAATGCCCAGAAATAACCAGTTTTAGTTTTACGTATTTTCCTCTCATCTTTTGGTTCTGTGTATTTTCTGTAATAGTTATAAGCAAGTTGTATACACCCAAATGTATATACTGAATCCTTTTCACAAAATAATTCATAGTTTTTCTTTTTACTAAAGTAGTACAGTACATGTTTCTTAATAAAATTGGAACATGCTAAATGTAAAAAGATGAAAACCATAATGAACACGCTCACTTCTTAGT
>NW_007730903.1:32150-38749 GCF_000696425.1 Galeopterus variegatus | reverse complement strand
GTTAAGCACTATTAATGTGTTGGTGTAAGATATTAATCTTTTTTTTAAATTCTCATGTTTTTCACAATTAAAAATGCACAGTTTAATATTGATTTTTAGAGGAATTAAAGAAAATAGAGAAGTCCTAAATAGTAGATTATAAATAAAAGTTTCTAAAGGTGATTCATTAAACATCTCTAATTTTAAAATTTGTGAATGATCAAAACACATTTTCAGATGTAGAAACATTTCCTTAACTTCAAAGGCAGTGATTTTAGCTATATATTATTTATGCATATTCTGGTTTTGGTGAGAGTTGCATGAGTAAATTATCACATATAATACTGGAAGGCATTTGGTTTTAAATATACTTGTATTCACCTTTCAAATGGTTAAAATATTAAAATAACTGAAAAAGATGCACACTTACTCTATTTGCACCCAGGACATAAATAGTCATGACAAGATTTCTTCAGATTTAAGTTTTTAGAGATGTAGATAGACATGCCTATTTTACACTGTGGATACCTTTGGATCTCTACACTACATTCACGCTCCTAAAAATCTGCAGTGGGCACAATTAGAAAAAGTATCTAGAGGCTTGAAGAAGTTCTATGTGAGCCTTTAATATAAAAATACAGGTTGTTTGTGCTTTCTAAGAACTATCCATTAGGTCAAAATACTAAAGACATTGAAAGATTTCTGTATTTTTTATTTTATATTTCACAGGTTCCAATAGCACAACAAATCAATCACATATTCATAAGTTCATTTTGCAGTTTGATTTCAAGATTTTGGTTTTTTATAGTTTTTTAATTCAAAACCTTATATTTTCCTCAAAAAACAATCTTTATATCTATCTATATATATACAAAATGACATATTCATATAAAAATTATGATATGGTGAGATAAGTCACATGTTCTTTTAAATTATATAAATTAAATGTAGATTTAGTACTAAATTTTGTATTTTGCTTACAGTGAAGATTTTACAATAAGCATCTAAATAAGTCACAGACATTTTTTCAAAGAAACAAAGTCCAGATTGTATATTGTATGTATGCTGAATTTATATTTCCCAGAGGTCCCATCATTTTATTCACTATTTATTATGAACTATGATAAGGAATTACTCTAGAATTTCAAGTGGGATGCTTGGGAAATTGGCAACCATTACGTCAGTATTCATAGTTTCTGAGCCGTATTTTAAAGACTATTAATACTTCAGTTACTTGGGTTTATGGTATATTAAGTTTTAATTTACTGAAAAGTAAAAGAACAAGAAATGAAAATTTAGTTTAATTACAAAAGAGCTAAATTATATTTGCATTCATTTTCTATCATTTTTAAGGCCAAAAGAATCTGTCATGGGGAAAATATTCAAATTACCATAAGCTTACATATTTTGTTTATAGCTATAAATTAAATATCAACTACAAGCAAACTTCATTTTAAACATTAATTAAAAATCTTAGACTTACAGTGGGTGGCAGAAAGGGCTTCATGTTAATTTAGCTGTTTTAATTCAATCTGACTGACTTAATTATACTGCCATACTTTGTTGAAATACAAATATTTTTTCTTTTGATGAATTTAAAATATATGAAACTTCACTATTCTTTCATGTAATAATGGAACAATTCACAATAGATTTTAAACATTATTGACATGGTATGCAAAAATTCAGGGTGGTCTAATTTGTTTGCTAAATGCACCATGTATTCATTCTGTTTATAAGAAATTTTCTTTATGCTGTAAATTAAAGACTACTGTGGTCCCAAGAAGGTCTATGCTAAGACATAATGAATGAAGAATAGCACTGTTTACACCCAATATTTTTTTTTTTCAAATTTAGTCAAGATTTTTTCACGTTCATTTTTGCTTCATTTGTTGTCCAGTCTGAAAAGAAAGTAACTGACAGAAAGATATTTTATCTTGGGCTGGACCCTCTATAGGATGACCAAGCATTTTAGGTTGCTTATTCCCAAGTTTTTTCACCTTTCCAGAAACTGTGTTTAGTTATCCTGCCCACAAATGATGCTCTGTCTTTTTTCTCATACCTCAGAGATGAAACACTCAAGATATTCTAGACTAGCCCATGCTCGTGTGCCAATTATGTGCTCATAAAGAATTATTTTATTATTTTCATTACTAATGATAACTTTTCTGATTTAGAGTATAGGTCAATGGGAAAATATTTTAAATTTGGTAATGATAAGCTTCACTTCAAACTCTTCCATAAGCAGCTCTCTAAGCTTTCCAGTATAGAGAGCCACACTGGAATCAAATCAGTTTTACTTTTCAATGAACACCACATTCCCATGACACGAGACAGGGCAGTCAACACTTGTAATCAGGACCTGCATGTAGCAAACCTTAGTCTCCAGGATCAACATCCATTAGAATGATTAGAATCACAGAGAGATGGAAGAAAACTTAATTTCTTCTCATGGGGGAAAACATGAAGACTCATAAATTTTACTTTAGTAAATGTCTCCAAATCATGTAGCTTGTTAGTGGCTGACAGGAATAGAAACTTTGTTCAGCTGACACTGAGACCAAGGATCTAAGAACAATGTCAGCTATTTAAAAACTAATGTTCATATATAAAGATTTTGATAACAGTTAACCACAGAGGTTGATTACATCTTTCTTAAGTGAAGGTCTCTAATCAGATGACTGACTACATTCTCTTTCCCCAGCTTTGACAGGTCCATGTTATTCACTCATCAGATAAGCTTGGCCATGAATCCAATGAGAAGTGCCATAAAAACATTCATGCTACACATTCCTCTTCTCCTTCATATCTACGGTCATTATCTTCAAACAACATTTAAACTAATTCTAATTGATAGATTCCATCAGCAAATTAAAAAACAATACCCTGTAACTTCAGTGATGAAAAGCATACAGAGTAAAACAATATGTTCTTTCAAAATGCAGCACTTTGTTATCTTTATGGTGCAGAGTGAAAGACAAATTAAGGAAAGAATGCTGTGCAAGCCTTTTTATTGCTTTTATGATAATAAGAAGATAGTCCTTATTTGCTTTGGTTGGGTGGTGCAAATTCATTGTCCTGCTGCAATTTATTGATTTGGTTAAAAATCAGTGGGTGCCTGATTGAAAACTTATAGTTGTGTCCTTCTGATAGTTTACATTTGCAATTTAAATCGTGTTTGCAAGCTTAAATAGTGCATCCACAACTACTAGGTTCAATTCTCTAAAGAATAACCTACATTTCATGAAGCAATTTTTTAATTAGTTCTCAGTTGTAATTCATACAATGATATTTTGTGATAAGGAGGTAGATGCCATTTATTGAGAGGAAAAATAAAATGAGAAACTGATTGCAAAGTAATGTTATTGAAGCCAAGGGACAAATCACAATATTTTTATATGTTCTTAAAGTTTAAAATTAAAATTAATTAATAAATTTTTCTATTGTGATAGTTAGGCTGCAACTAAAAGCAATCTCCAGTTTTATATAAGTTTTCCTTTAGGTTGCCCGTGGGTCTAAAATTCAGATGTTGAGGTGTGATTTTAACAGGACTGAACAAGAAGCCCATTTATAAAGATCACTACTTGAAAAACACAATGAATATCCACTGTCACCACAGTGAATTTTACTGAATCCATCCTTAATCTGTCTCTATTATCCTCTCCTAACATTGGTTATATCCCTACTGAATAGTGACTTATACTTGTTTGAAGTTCTAGCAGTGGCTAGAAAGAGCCATTGCAAGAATAAAAGATGTATTTTAAAACTACTGTATATCGTTGACCAAAGTTTAGCGTACATGAGTTATCACTATCTGTTCATTGAATTGTGAATAATGATGAATGAATAAAGTTAAAAAATAATTTTATTTTAAAATCTTGTGTTATATCTTTCTTTTGAAGTATTTTAACCATGAATAGCAGAAATTTTCTTTCTAGGAGAATTCAAAATAGTTCTGCGCCCTTTATTCCCTGATTATTTTTTATGATTATTATTGAAACATAATTGATTGTACACATCTGTACAGTACAGCAATGAATATCCATATCAGTATGTAACATGTGATGCTAAGATCAGGATGATTAGTATATACATCATTACACAATGTAATCATTTTTTGTGGCCTTTTACCAGTTTTTCGTTAATCCCTGCTCCCCCCCCCCACCTTTTCCCCCTCTGGTGGTCTCAGTTCTGTTCTCCTTTTGAAAGTTCAATGAATTATTGTAATTATTGTATCTTTTTGTCTTTCTTTTATTTATTTATTTTTAGCTCCCACTGATTAATGAGGACTCAGGGTTCCTGTGGACCCTCATAGGAGTGAGGGGCCACAGACAACAGAAAAAAGGAGCCACTCAGAGGCTGGTGAGCTATCTCAAGGTACCAATGCATGGCCCATCCCCTGAAAAGCATTTGGACAGGCTGCCAGGGGAATGTTGGGGCACAGCATGGACAGCCGATCTGACCCCCAGTCGGCACAGAACCACTCAGTGGAGACTGGTAAGGAATATAAAACTGCAGGGGGTGCAGTTTGCTAAAAATTCTTAGGCCCAGACCAGTGTTTCCACACAACTCAGGTGTACCAGACCTCACAAGACCTTGAAGTTCTTAAAAGGTCACCAATTAAAACCTGAGCTGCACAAAAAGCCTTCCCCAGGGAATCAGCAGCAAAGCAGCAATTTAGCTCAACCACAGGGCTCAAGTGCTGGTCCCCACAGGAAGTTTCCCCATTTTAGAAGTAACCAAATGACAACAAATTAGTTCCAGTGCCGAGTTTAAGTGGTGGGAACAGCAAATAATCCAACACATAACTTATAGAAAGAACAAAATACCCACAGATGGGAGACAAAGTGTGATATGAACCAGTTAAGTTCTAACACCACCAAAGAACACCCATAAAAACTCAAAAGACCAGAAGCCCCCTGGCCTTCTGATCCAGGAGAGTGGGGGACCAAGGGCCTCAGCTATGCCCCTGTGACATCCATCAATAGCTAAGCAATGACCACTGAGCCACTGCTGGAAGCCCCCTGGTCTCCCTTGATGGAATGGGGGTGGTGCCATGGGCCTCGACTGTGTCCCCCTCCTTCCTTTTGCTCTCACCCTGTTTCCCTCCCCTTTCTTCTTTCCCCCTCCTTCCAACTGCTCCACAAGAAACTTTTAGAATGTAAAAAAATTAATATTAATAAAAAATAAATAAAAATAGTTATAAAGTATATCAAGTTTCTCTAGATACTTCTCAAGTATGTCTTAATTCTTATGAGTTTGTTGAGAAGCTATTTAAATTGTTGAAAATATTGACATGGTCCAGGGCACCCAGTCTCTTTCTTTCTCTGCTATCTCCTCCTTTCTATCTTTTTGTCTCTTGGTGCCTGATTACATGATTTCACCTCTGCCTTTGACATTTGTGCAGCTTAAGAATCGTCCAGGGCACCCAGTCTCTTTCTTTCTCTGCTATCTCCTCCTTTCTATCTTTTTGTCTCTTAGTGCCTGATTACATGATTTCACCTCTGCCTTTGACATTTGTGCAGCTTAAGAATGTCATCAGATCTATGCCAACCCCTTCCTGGCATTCAGTTCCTGACTCAGTCATTGGGCCTCACTGAGACCCTCACTTAACAACCACTCTAAATTTTCAAATCACTCTGTATCCCATACTTCTTTTCTTTTTTCCCTACAGAGCCTTTGCCATATCTTTAATTAAGATTCATTTTTAACTTGCATATTTATTTTTTAATGTGTGTCTCACCTGACTTTTCCCCCATGTATTAGCAAAAAGAGAACAGAGACATGATCTGTTGCCACTATATTATCATCATTAAATAGAGTTTAATGCATGATAGCTGGTAATTTTTTGTTAAAAAATGAGCATGAGTCACCGTAATTGGAACTGATGATAAAATAGCAATGAAAAAATAACTCCTGTCTTTGAGGAGCATACTGTCTATACAGTTGACTTTTGAATTAAAGAAGTCTTCAGACTACAAAATATATTTCAAAATTTTGTTCTTTGAGAAAGAATAAAAGACTACCTGCACAATCAAATGAAGAGTATATCCTACTAAGGAAAAATTATATTTACCATACTTGATTTTATGAACTTATACACTAGTTAATGAGAGAGAGAGACAGACAGAGAAAGAGACAGAGAGAGAGAGGGTCTCATTTCCATTACAAATGTCATGTGGCCTAAAATTGCACTTCTACTGTTAAGTTTTGAAAATACTTTGGAACATACTATATTCCTAAAACCAGACCCAACATAGGAGAGATTCAGAGCCAGAAAATAAGCAATAATGGACTTGACAGTATTAATTAGCTCTTTAATCAACTAGTAAAAATTGCCCATTTAACTTAAGTACTTTCCTACATTGGCAAATAACAGACTGTAATACTAGAACATTTATTTCCACCTGAATTGTGTCAGAGGGTGTGTATGTGTGTGTATGTGTATTTATGTAGGAAATTATTGATTGACGGTGCATAAAGAAGGGATAAAGAATACATGTCAATATAATATCAAGTATATTCAAGGGCAATAACACTACTTCTGCCTTATATACCACTGATATCCAATTCATAGCAATTTCTTGTCCAAATAGACATTAATAAATAGTTGTTAAACA
>NW_007730903.1:30696-31416 GCF_000696425.1 Galeopterus variegatus | reverse complement strand
CATTAGTTTCATATACAAAGCAAACATGCTTTAAAAAATCCACACATAAAACAGAGTTAGAAGTCTCATTTATCCTATGTAGGTAAAGAGGAAAAGTATTTACTATAAGTGCTGATAATAAAGTATGGGTCTGAGTATAAATATAGTTGTAGGTATGATAAATATATGTAGATATGATAAATATATGTAGATATGAATATGGCTATTTGTGAGAAAAAATGGATATGGATAAGGAATTGCAAATGATATATCAATAGCTGTAGGTGGCACATCCACAGATATGGATAGAGATAGAGAGACAGAGAAATTCAAAGAGAAAGATTGTTTTTAAGAATATTTTATTTTTATGCACATAAATGTCTCATTTCCTAATTTGATCTTTTTATTCCAGCATTGTTTAAAAATAAAAATGTTAGAGCAGACTTTTGCGTCCAGAAGGCTGGAGTAGGTATAATTTTTCATATTTTTCCTAAGTACAACTAAAAACAGTGGACATTATATATAAAACAAATATTAAATTAAAAGAACTCTGAAAGGTAAAGAGAATCAGTTAAACCTATTAAGGGCCTCATGACCTCATGACCCTTGAAATAATATGGCTATAAACTCTCCAGGTTTTCTTCTACTTGATATATCCCATACTTACAGCTCAAGAAAAAGCCAGAAATCCAGAAGCCCCAAGAGGCACAGACAAAAAAAAAAAAAAAAAAAAACCCCTCC